>NW_025534035.1:0-82500 GCF_020615455.1 Coregonus clupeaformis
CCACATATGCTGAGCACTTGTTGGCTGCTTTTCCTTCACCCTGTAGTCCGACTCATCCCAAACCATCTCAATTGGGTTGAGATCAGGGGATTGTGGAGGCCAGGTCATCTGATGCAGCACTCCATTACATTTACATTTACATTTTAGTCATTTAGCAGACGCTCTTAACCAGAGCGACTTACAGGAGCAATTAGGGTCAAGTGCCTTGCTCAAGGGCACATTAACGTCATTTAGCAGACGCTCTTAGCCAGAGCGACTCACAAATTGGTACGTTCACCCTATAGCCAGTGGGATAACCACTTTACAATTTGGGGGGGTTAGAAGGATTACTTTTATCCTATCCCAGGTATTCCTTAAAGTGGGGTTTCAAATGTCTCCGGAAGGTGGTGAGTGACTCGCTGTCCTGGCGTCGTGAGGGAGCTTGTTCCACCATTGGGGTGCCAGAGCAGGCCAACAGTTTTGACTGGGCTGAGGGGGAGCTATGCTTCCGCAGAGGAAGGGAGCCAGCAGGCCAGAGGTGGATGAACGCAATGCCCTCGTTTGGGTGTAGGGACTGATCAGAGCCTGAAGGTACAAGAGGTGCCGTTCCCCTCACTGCTCCATAGGCAAGCACCATGGTCTTGTAGCGGATGCGAGCTTCAACTGGAAGCCAGTGGAGTGTGCGGAGGGGAGGGGGTGACGTGAGAGAACTTGGGAAGGTTGAACACCAGACGGGCTGCGGCATTCTGGATGAGTTGTAGGGTTTAATGGCACAGGCAGGGAGGCCAGCCAACAGCGAGTTGCAGTAGTCCAGACGGGAGATGACAAGTGCCTGGATTAGGACCTGTGCCGCTTCTTGTGTAAGGCAGGGTCGTACTCTCCGAATGTTGTAGAGCATGAACCTGCAGGGCGGGTCACCGCCTTGATGTTGGCGGAGAACGACAGGGTGTTGTCCAGGGTCACGCCTAGGCTCTTCGCACTCTGGGAGGAGGACACAGCGGAGTTGTCAACCGTGATGGCGAGATCATGGAACGGGCAGTCCTTCCCCGGGAGAAGAGCAGCTCCGTCTTGCCAGGGTTCAGCTTGAGGTGGTGATCCGTCATCCATACTGATATGTCTGCCAGACATGCAGAGATGCGATCGCCACCTGGTTATCAGAAGGGGGAAAGGAGAAGATTAGTTGTGTATCGTCAGCGTAGCAATGATATGAAAGGCCATGTGAGGATATGACAGAGCCAAGTGACTTGGTGTATAGGGGAGAAAAGGAGAGGGCCTAGAACTGAGCCCTGGGGACACCAGTGGTGAGAGCCGCGTGGTGCGGAGACAGCTTCTCGCCACGCCACTTGGTAGGGAGCGACCGGTCAGGTGGGACGCAATCCAGGAGTGAGCCGCGCCGGAGATGCCCAGCTCGGAGAGGGTGGAGAGGGGAGGATCTGATGGTTCACAGTATCAAAGGCAGCAGACAGGTCTAGAAGGACAAGAGCAGAGGAGAGAGAGTTAGCTTTAGCAGTGCGGAGAGTCTCCGTGACACAGAGAAGAGAAGTCTCAGTTGAATGACCAGTCCTGAAACCTGATTGGTTTGGATCAAGAAGGTCATTCTGAGAGAGATAGCAAGAGAGTTGGCTAAAGACGGCACGCTCAATAGTTTTGAAAGAAAAGAAAGAAGGGATACTGGTCTGTAGTTGTTGACATCAGTGGGGTCGAGTGTTGGTTTTTTGAGAAGGGGAGCAACTCTCGCTCTCTTGAAGACGGAAGGGACATGACCAGCGGTCAAGGATGAGTTGATCAGCGAGGTGAGGTAGGGGAGAAGGTCACCGGAGATGGTCTGGAGAAGAGAGGAGGGGATGGGGTCAAGCGGGCAGGTTGTTGGGCGGCCTGCAGTCACAAGTCGCAGGATTTTATCTGGAGAGAGAGGGGAGAAAGAAGTCAGAGCATAGGGTAGGGCAGTGTGAGCAGGACCAACAGTGTCATTAGACTTAACAAACGAGGATCGGATGTCGTCAACCTTCTTTTCAAAGTGGTTGATGAAGTCATCCACAGAGAGAGAGGAGGGGGGGGAGGAGGATTCAGGAGGAGGAAAATGTGGCAAAGAGCTTCCTAGGGTTAGAGGCAGATGCTTGGAATTTAGAGTGGTAGAAGGTGGCCTTAGCAGCAGAAACAGATGAAGAAAATGTAGAGAGGAGGGAGTGAAAAGAAGCCAGGTCGGCAGGGAGTTTAGTTTTCTTCCATTTCCGCTCCGCTGCCCGGAGCTCTGTTCTGTGAGCTCGCAATGAGTCATCAAGCCACGGAGCTGGAGGGGAGGGCCGAGCCGGTCGGGAGGATAGGGGACACAGAGAGTCAAAGGATGCAGAAAGGGAGGAGAGGAGGTTGAGGAGGCAGAATTCAGGAGATTGGAGGGAGAAGGATTGAGCAGAGGGGAAGAGATGATAGGATGGAAGAGGAGAGAGTAGTGGGGAGAGAGGAGCGAAGGTTGCGGCGGCGCATTACCATCTGTGTAGGGGCAAGTGAGTAGTGTGGGAGGAGAGCGAGAGAAAAAGGAAACAAAGTAGTGGTCAGAGACTTGGAGGAGTTGCAGTGAGATTAGTAGAGGAGCAGCATCTGTGAAGATGAGGTCAAGCGTATTGCCTGCCTTGTGAGTAGGGGGACGGTGAGAGGTGAGGTCAAAAAGAGGGGAGTGGAAAGAAGGAGGCAGAGAAATGAGTCAAAATGTGGACATAGGGAGGTTGAAATCCCCAAAACTGTGAGTGGGGTGAGCCATCCTCAGGGAAGGAACTTATCGAAGGCGTCAAGCTCATTGATGAACTCTCCAAGGGAACCTGAGGGCGATAGATGACAAGGATATTAAGCTTAAATGGGCTAGTGACTGTGACAGCATGGAATTCAAATGAGGAGATAGACAGATGGGTTAGGGGAAAAATTGAGAGAATGTCCCACTTGGGAGAGATGAGATTCTGTACCACCACCCCTCTGACCAGATGCTCGGGGTATGTGAGAACACATGGTCAGACGAGGAGAGAGCAGTAGGAGTAGCACTGTTTTCAGTGGTGATCCATGTTTCCGTCAGCGCCAGGAAGTCGAGGACTGGAGGTTGGCATAGGCTGGGATGAAGTCAGCTTTGTTGGCAGCAGAACGGCAGTTCCAGAGGCTGCCTGCGACCTGGAACTCACGTGGTTCCCGGTGCGTGCAGGGACCACCAGGTTAGAGAGGAGCAGCCACGTTGTGTGTGGTGCGTTTGTGTAGCCTGTGCAGAGAGGAGAGAACAGGGATAGGCAGAGGCATAGTTGACAGGCTGTAGGAAATGGCTACAAAAATGCAGAGGAGATCGGAATGAAATGAGCTGAGCAGCTCTGGGAGCGGAGAGAGCAGGACCTCCCTCACCAAAACTTCTACCTCAGAAACTAAAATTGTTTCACTGAACCACCCAGAACAAAAAACTCTCCCTTCCCACCTTTAGAAATCAGAATTGTTGTGAACCACAGCGGTTCAATGTTTAAAGGAATAGACTCAACCCACTTTATTCAACTATGACACCATAGCCAACTAGCAAGCTAGCATCCAATAACAATAACACACCGTATAGCACCAACACTTGGTCACAACAAACCACCAATAGTGTGATAATACACTAAACAGATCATTTGTGTCTGTGTCAAGTTCCCTTTCATGACAGCAATGATTAGACATTGGCTAGCTAGGACAAGTATATTGTATTTAGCTACTACCGTACAGGTTAAGCTGGTAGTAGCTAATCCAGCTAGCAATGGCCACTGTGTTGACTTTGTTTGAAGAACGGGCTAGCTGGCTAGCGTACTACACCGGCACACAATGGCTATTGTGTTGACTCTAACTCAGTTGAAACGGCTAGTGGCTAGCTCGTACACAGCTTCGGCACTGCCAGGACACAGTAACTACCCACAACAACCCACGATGCTTAGCTATGACGCCGTAGCTAACCTGCAAGCTAGCATCCATTAACACACAATTTAGCATCAATACTTGGTTACGACAAACTGCCAAGAGTGTGTTAGCACACTAAACAGATAATTCAAGTCCGTGTCTAGTTCCTTTCATAACGCATAACGCAGCAAAAATTAAACGTTACTAGGACTACATTAACATTTGGAAACAGCTCTCAGCGTTGCTAATCGATACCAGTAGCTAGCCCGCTAGCTAGCTAGCCTGTGCTTTGATACTAACCTACAATTACCTACGGAAACCCTACAATAACAACAATACTAACCTATAATAAATACAATACCTAACTACAGCTAACTACCTACCTACGTTGGCTAGGACTACATTAACATTTGGAAACATCACTCTCCTTCTTGGTAAAATAGCCCATACACAGCCTGGAGGTGTGACCAGTCCATCACGACTGGTCTGCCGACGTAATCGTCTGTGGTTTCAACAGGCTTCCCGTTGCGACGAACACAAAGATCCATCTGCTAGCCCAGGCCCGCTAGCACACGCAAACAACAACCGTGTTTCCTGCTCGCTGTGCTGTAACACCAATTCGAACTGCTCTCGGACTCACATATTGCTGTTCACTGGACCTTATGATCACTCAGCTGCACAGCTGATGCCTGCTGGACTGTT
This sequence comes from Coregonus clupeaformis, assembly GCF_020615455.1. Lineage (NCBI taxonomy): Eukaryota > Metazoa > Chordata > Actinopteri > Salmoniformes > Salmonidae > Coregonus > Coregonus clupeaformis. The sequence goes on from NW_025534035.1 coordinate 4,579, forward strand.
CCTTTACACGGTACCCCATCCTGTTTATCTGTTTAGCCTCAGCCCAAACTTTAGTCGCCATTACCAGTTGTTGTCTCAGCTCTCTCTAATAACACCTGTGATTGCTTTATGCCTCTCTCCCATGTCAATATACATTTACATTTACATTTTAGTCATTTAGCAGACGCTCTTATCCAGAGCGACTTACAGGAGCAATTAGGGTTAAGTGCCTTGCTCAAGGGCACATTTACGTCATTTAGCAGACGCTCTTATCCAGAGCGACTCACAAATTGGTGCATTCACCCTATAGCCAGTGGGATAACCACTTTACAAAAAAAATGTTTGGGGGGGTGAAGGATTACTTTATCCTATCCCAGGTATTCCTTAAAGAGGTGGGGTTTCAAATGTCTCCGGAAGGTGGTGAGTGACTCCGCTGTCCTGGCGTCGTGAGGGAGCTTGTTCCACCATTGGGGTGCCAGAGCAGCGAACAGTTTTGACTGGGCTGAGCGGGAACTATGCTTCCGCAGAGGAAGGGAGCCAGCAGGCCAGAGGTGGATGAACGCAATGCCCTCGTTTGGGTGTAGGGACTGATCAGAGCCGAAGGTACAGAGGTGCCGTTCCCCCACTGCTCCATAGGCAGAGCACCATGGTCTTGTAACGGATGCGAGCTTCAACTGGAGCCAGTGGAGTGTGCGGAGGAGGGGGTGACGTGAGAGAACTTGGGAAGGTTGAACACCAGACGGGCAGCGGCATTCTGGATGAGTTGTAGGGGGTTTAATGGCACAGGCAGGGGAGGCCAGCCAACAGCGAGTTGCAGTAATCCAGACGGGAGATGACAAGTGCCTGGATTAGGACCTGTGCCGCTTCCTGTGTAAGGCAGGGTCGTACTCTCCGAATGTTGTAGAGCATGAACCTGCAGGAGCGGGTCACCGCCTTGATGTTAGCGGAGAACGACAGGGTGTTGTCCAGGGTCACGCCAAGGCTCTTCGCACTCTGGGAGGAGGACACAACGGAGTTAGTCAACCGTGATGGCGAGATCATGGAACGGGCAGTCCTTCACCGGGAGGAAGAGCAGCTCTGTCTTGCCAGGAGTTCAGCTTGAGGTGGTGATCCGTCATCCATACTGATATGTCTGCCAGACATGCAGAGATGCGATTCGCCACCTGGTTATCAGAAGGGGGAAAGGAGAAGATTAGTTGTGTATCGTCAGCGTAGCAATGATAGGAGAGGCCATGAGGATATGACAGAGCCAAGTGACTTGGGTGTATAGGGGAGAAAAGGAGAGGGCCTAGAACTGAGCCCTGGGGACACCAGGTGGTGAGAGCACGTGGTGCGGAGGACAGCTTCTCGCCACGCCACTTGGTAGGAGCGACCAGTCAGGTAGGACGCAATCCAGGAGTGAGCCGCGCCGGAGATGCCCAGCCCGGAGAGGGTGGAGAGGAGGATCTGATGGTTGCTGTTTCAGTTAGTTCTTATTATAGCAATTTCACTGTAGAACCCCAAGTCCCTCTCAAACTGCCTCAAATAGCTCCTTCCTGTTCCACCCCCATAAATGCAGAGACCGGCTCAATCGGTGCCTCCAGTGATGCTATCTCTTTCATTGTTACCCAACGCTTAGGTTTACCTCCACTGAACTCATATCCTTCCATATCCTTGTCTGTACATAATGCCCTGAATCTTTTAAACAACGCCCCGGAAATCTGCCCCCTTTATTCTCTGTACCCAACGCACTAGAAGACCAGTTCTTAAAGCCTTTAGATGCATCCTTATTCTAGTCCTCCTCTGTTCCTCTTGTGATGTAGAGGCCAACCCAGGCCCTGCAGCCCCCAGTATCACTCCTACTCCCCAGGAGCTATCATTTGTTGACTTCTGTAACCGTAAAAGCCTTGGTTTTCTGCACGTTAACATCCGAAGTCTACTTCCTAAGTTTGAGTTATTCACTGCGTTAGCACACTCTGCCAGCCCTGATGTTCTAGCAGTGTCTGAATCCTGGCTTGGGAAGGCCACCAAAGATTCTGAAATGTCCATCCCCAACTACAACATTTTCCGTCTAGATAGTACTGCCAAAGGGGCCGAAGTGGCAATCTACTGTAGAGATAGCCTGCAGACCTCTATCATACTATCCAGGTCTGTGCCCAAACTGTTTGAGCTTCTACTTCTAAAAATCTACCTTTCCAGAAATAAGTCTCTCACTGTTGCCGCTTGCTACAGACCCCCCTCAGCCCCCAGCTGTGCCCTGGACACCATATGTGAATTGATTGCCCCCATTTATCCTCAGAGTTCGATTGCTTGGTGACCTAACTGGGATATGCTTAACACCCCGGCCATCCTACAATCCAAACTAGATGCCCTCAATCTCACACAAATTATCAACGAACCTACAAGGTACAACCCTAAATCCGTAAAACATGGGCACCCTCATAGATATCATCCTGACTAACTTACCCTCTAAATACACCTCCGCTGTCTTCAACCAGGATCTCAGCGATCACTGTCTTCTTGCCTGCATCCGTAACTGGTCCGCGGGTCAAACGTACTCACCCTCATCACTGTCAAACGCTCCCTAAAACACTTCAGCGAGCAGGCCTTCCTAATTGACCTGGCCCGGGCATCCTGGATGGATATAGATCTCATTCCATCAGTAGAGGATGCCTGGTTGTTCTTTAAAAGTAATTTCCTCTCAATCTAAAATAAACATGCCCCATTCAAAAATACAGAACTAGGAACAGATATTGCCCCTGGTTCTCCCTCAGACTTGACTGCCCTTGACCAGCACAAAAACATCCTGTGGCGACTGCATTAGCATCGAATAGCCCCCGCGATATGCAACTTTTCAGGGAAGTTAGGAACCAATATACTCAGCGGTTAGGAAAGCAAAGGCTAGCTTTTTCAAACAGAAATTTGCATCCTGTAGCACTAACTCCAAAAAAGTTTTGGGACACTGTAAAGTCCATGGAGAATAAGAGCACCTCCTCCCAGCTGCCCACTGCACTGAGGCTAGGGAAACACTATCACCACCCGATAAATCTACAATAATCGAGAATTTCAACAAGCATTTTGCTACTGCTGGCCATGCTTTCCACCTGGCTACCACTACCCCCCGCCACCAGCTCTGCACCCTCCTCTGCAACTTGCCCATGCCCCCCACCCCCGCATCTCCTTCACACAAATTCAGACAGCTGATGTTCTGAAAGAGCTGCAAAATCTGGACCCCTACAAATCATCTGGGCTAGACAATCTGGACCCTTTCTTTCTAAAACTAGCCGCTGAAATTGTCGCAACCCCCTATTACTAGCCTGTTCAACCTCTCTTTCGTAACGTCTGAGATCCCCAGAAATTGAAAGCTGCCGCAGTCATCCCTCTCTTCAAAGGGGGTGACACTCTAGATCCAAACTGTTACAGACCTATATCCATCCTGCCCTGCCTTTCAAAGTTTTTGAAAGCCGAAGTTAACAAACAGATCACAGACCGTGCCTTCTCCGCTATGCAATCCGGTTTCGAGCTGGTCATGGGTGCACTCAGCCACGCTCAAGGTCCTAAACGATATTATAACCGCGATCGATAATAGACAGTACTGTGCAGCCGTCTTCATCGACCTGGCCAAGGCTTTCGACTCTGTCAACCACCGTGCATTCTTATTGGCAGACTAAATAGCCTTGGTTTCTCAAATGATCTGCCTCGCCCTGGTTCACCAACTACTTCTCAGATAGAGTTCAATGTGTCAAATCGGAGGGCCTGTTGTCTGGACCTATGGCAGTCTCTATGGGGGTGCCACAGGGTTCAAATCTTGGGCGGACTCTTTTTCTGTGTATATCAATGATGTCGCTCTTGCTGCTGGTGACTCTCAGATCCACCTCTACGCAGACGACACCATTTTGTATACATCTGGCCCTTCATTGGACACTGTGTTAACAAACCTCCAAACGAGCTTCAATGCCATACAACACTCCTTCAGTAGCCTCCAACTGCTCTTAAACACTAGTAAAACTAAATGCATGCTCTTCAATCGAACGCTGCTGGCACCCGCCCACCCGACTAGAATCACTACTCTCGACGGGTCTGACCTAGAGTATGTGGACAACTACAAATACCTATGTGTCTGGTTAGACTGTAAACTCTCCTTCCAGACTCACATTAAGCATCTCCAATCCAAAGTTAAATCTAGAATCGGCTTCCTATTTCGCAACAAAAGCCTCCTTCACTCATGCTGCCAAACATGCCCTCGTAAAACTGACTATCCCACCGATCCTTGACTTCGGCGATGTCATTTACAAAAATAGCCTCCAACACTCTACTCAGCAAATTGGATGTAGTCTATCACAGTGCCATCCGTTTTGTCTACAAAGCCCCAATATACTACCCACCACTGTGACCTGTACGCTCGTTGGCTGGCCCTCACTACATATTCGCCGCCAAACCCACTGCCTCCAGGTCATCTATAAATCACTGCTAGGCAAATCCGCCTTATGTTAGCTCATTGGTCACCATAGCAACACCCACCCGTAGTATGCGCTCCAGCAGGTATATCTCACTGGTCATCCCCAAAGCCAACACCTCTTGGCCGCCATTCCTTCCAGTTCTCTGCTGCCAATGACTGGAATGAATTGCAAAAATCTCTGAAGCTGGAGACTCTTATCTCCCTCACTAACTTTAAGCATCAGTTGTCAGAGCACCTTACCGATCACTGCACCTGTACACAGCCCATCTGAAATTAGCCCACCCATCTACCTCATCCCCATATTGTTTTTTATTTTGCTCATTTGCACCCCAGCATCTCTATTTGCACATCATCTCTTGCACATCTATCATTCCAGTGTTAATACTAATTGTAATTATTTTGCACTATGGCCTATTTATTGCCTTACCTCCATAACTTGCTACATTTGCACACACTGTATATATATTTTCTGTTGTATTTTTGACTTTATGTTTTGTTTACCCCATATGTAAATCTGTGTTGTTGTTTTTATCGCACTGCTTTGCTTTATCTTGGCCAGGTCGAGTTGCAAATGAGAACTTGTTCTCAACTGGCATTACCTGGTTAAATAAAGGTGGTCTCTTCTTCTTATTGGTGTCCTTTAGTAGTGGTTTATTTGGAGCAATTTGACTATGAAGGCCTGTTTCACACAGTCTCCTCTGAACAGTTGATGTTGAGATGTGTCTGTTACTTGAACTCTGTGAAGCATTTATTTGGGCTTCAATTTCTGAGGCTGGTAACTCTAATGAACTTATCCTCTGCAGCAGAGGTAACTCTGGGTCTTCCATTCCTGTAGGCGGTCCTCATGAGAGCCAGTTTCATCATAGCGCTTCATGGTTTTTGCGACTGCAATTGAAGTAATGTTCAAAGTTCTTGAAATGTTCAGTATTGACTTATCTTCATGTCTTAAAGTAATGATGGACTGTCGTTTCCCTTTGCTTATTTGAGCTGTTTATGCCATAATATGGACTTGGTCTTTTACCAAGTAGGGCTATCTTCTGCATACCCCCCTTCCTTGTCACAACACAACTGATTGGCTCAAACGCATTAAAAAGGAAATAAATTCCACAAATTAACTTTTAACAAGGCACACCTGTTAATTTAAATGCATTCCAGGTGACTACCTCATGAAGCTGATTGAGAGAATGCTAAGAGTGTGCAAATCTGTCATCAAGGCAAAGGGTGGCTATTCGAAGAATCTCAAATATAAAATATATTTTGATTTGTTTAACACTTCTTTGGTTACTACATGATTCCATATGTGTTATTTCATAGTTTTGACGTCTTCACTATTATTCTACAATGTAAATAAAAAATAAAAAAAAGACAAACCCTGGAATGAGTAGGTTTGTCCAAACATTTGACTGGTACTGATTATACTATTATATATACTATTATACACCCTATTATATATACTACTGTATATACTAGTATACACCCTAATATTGTATATATACACTATTATATCCGCTATTATATATACTTTATTGATACTATTATATACCCTATTATATATATTATTATATACCCTATTATATATATTATTATATACCCTATTTTATATATTATTATATACCCTATTTTATATATTATTATATACCCTATTATATATATTATTATATACCCTATAATATATATTATTATATACCCTATTATATATATTATTATATTCTCTATTATATATATTATTATATACCCTATTAAATATATTATTATATACCCTATTATATATATTATTATATACCCTATTATATATATATTATTATATTCCTATTATATATATTATTATATTCCTATTATATATATTATTATATACCCTATTATGTGATATTATTATATACCCTATTATATATATTATTATATTCCCAATTATATATATTATTATATACCCTATTATATATTATTATATACCCTATTATATATATATGATTATATACCCTTTTATATATATTATTATATACCTATTATATATATTATTATATATTATTATATACCCTATTATATACTATTATATACCCTATTATATATATTATTATATACCTATTATATATATCATTATATTCCCTATTATATATAGTATTATATATATTATTATATACCCTATTATATATACTATTATATACCCTATTATATATATTATTATATACCCTATTATATATATTATTATATACCCTATTATATATTATTATATACCCTATTATATATATTATTATATATATTATTATATACCCTATTATATATACTATTATATACCCTATTATATATATTATTATTATATACCCTATTATATATATATATTATTATATACCTTATTATATATATTATTATATACCCTATTATATATATTATTATATACCCTATTATATATTATTATATACCCTATTATATATATTATTATATACCCTATTATATATATTATTATATACCCTATTATATATATTATTATATATATTATTATATGCCCTATTATATATAATATTATATACCCTATTATATATTTTATTATATACCCTATTATATATATATTATTATATACACTCTTAAAAAAAATAAAGGGAACACTAAAATAACACATCCTAGATCTGAATGAATGAAATAATCTTTCAACATAGTTGAATGTGCTGACAACAAAATCACACAAAATTATCAATGGAAATCAAATGTATCAACCCATGGAGGTCTGGATTTGGAGTCACCCTCAAAAATTAAAGTGGAAAACCACACTACAGGCTGATCCAACTTTGATGTAATGTCCTTAAAACAAGTCAAAATGAGGCTCAGTAGTGTGTGTGGCCTCCACGTGCCTGTATGACCTCCCTACAACGCCTGGGCATGCTCCTGATGAGGTGGGATGGTCTCTGAGGGATCTCCTCCCAGACCTAGACTAAAGCATCCGCCAACTCCTGGACAGTCTGTGGTGCAACGTGGCGTTGGTGGATGGAGCGAGACATGATGTCCCAGATGTGCTCAATTGGATTCAGGTCTGGGGAACGGGCGGGCCAGTCCATAGCATCAATGCCTTCCTCTTGCAGGAACTGCTGACACACTCCAGCCACATGAGGTCTAGCATTGTCTTGCATTAGGAGGAACCCAGGGCCAACCGCACCAGCATATGGTCTCACAAGGGGTCTGAGGATCTTATCTCGGTACCTAATGGCAGTCAGGCTACCTCTGGCGAGCACATGGAGGGCTGTGCGGCCCACCAAAGAAATGCCACCCCACACCATGACTGACCCACCGCCAAACCGGTCATGCTGGAGGATGTTGCAGTCAGCAGAACGTTCTCCACGGCATCTCCAGACTCTGTCACGTCTGTCACATGTGCTCAGTGTGAACCTGCTGTAACGATCCCGGCAGTCTGAGTCGGGTCCTGTCTGTGGACTAGTCTTTCTGCTCGGGATCTCCAGTTTCCCGAGGGTTCTGGAACGCTCCGGGGAGCTCTCTTGATTTCCGCACCTGCATCCCATCAGCAATCTGCACACCTGGTCCTGATCATCACCCTTCTTAGGCTCTGGCCTAACATCCATTCCCTGCCGGATCGTTAGCCATGAACAGTAGGTTTACCAGAGTATCAGTCTTAGAGCTTCTAGCGTTAGTTTTGTTGTTTTGCACCTTGTTGGTTTGTTGTTTACTTACCTCCGTTTTGTTCCATCTGCAGTCACTCGTCCGGAACCTTCATCCAACCTCTGCCTGGTGGTCGGCGGCTGCCCGAGCCATGATGGGATCAACCACTGCACCCCAACAACTAATCAACGCCGCCCGCTCTGTTCCCTGGATTATTCAGCATCACTCTTGGAATTTGTAAATAAACACTCACCTCCGTTTCAACTTACCTTGTCCTGGTCTGCTTCTGGGTTCTGGCTTTGTAACTTCGTGACAGAACGATCCGGCCAGTATGAACCCAGCGGACCTGGACTCTGTTCGCCATGCCATTTCCCATCAGGAGAAGATGTTGGGACAACATAGCACGGCACTACAGGAGATAGCGTTGTCAGTTCGGAACCTTTCTACCGGTCTGACGGAGGTCCAGAACCAGCGCAAGTTTCCGGTGGAGGATCCACTACGGTTTCACCCATCTCGCCTGCCGCGTCTGGAGCTGTGTCCTTCCGTGAGCCCAAGGTTCCGACGCCGGATAAATATGAGGGGGAGCTGGGAAGATGCCGTTCTTTCCTTATGCAGTGTGGGTTAGTGTTCGATCTACAGCCCTACTCTTATGCCACAGACAAGGCTAGGGATAGCCTTTGTGATTGAGTTGCTGCGTGGTCGAGCGCTAGAGTGGGCTTCAGCCGTTTGGGAGCGACAAGACCCCTGCATGGCTTCATACCAGGGGTTCACGGCCGAGATGAGGAAGCTCTTCGACCATTCCCGTCCGAGGGAGGGGACGCGCTAGGCGCCTGTTTCGCTTCACCAAGGAACTCGCAGCGTGGGCCGACTTCGTGATCGAGTTCAAGACGTTGGCTGTGGAGAGTGGGTGGAATGAGGAGTCTCTGCAAGCGGCCTTTTACCAGGGTCTGTCGGAGCAGCTCAAGGATGAGTTGATCTCTATCCGGAGCCTAGTGACCTGGACAGCTTGGTAGCCTTGTCTATTCGGGTGGATAATCGAGTCCGAGAGCGAAGGAGGGAGAAGCAATGGGGGTCCGTCCAATCGATCAGCTTCTCAGTTCCCAGTCGGGTCGGGTGGTGGACCAGAACACGTCGATCATTCTCCACCACAAAGGATTAGTGGAGAGGTCCTCTCTCCCGATTCTGAACCCATGCAAAGTGGGGCGGCACGGGTTAACCAGGAGGAGCGTCAACATAGACGTAAGACCAACTGCTGCCTCTACTGTGGTAGCTCGGGACATTACATCTCCACTTGTTCCCGGCGGTCGTCAAACTGCCCGGCTCGCTAAAGTTGGGAGGACTTTTAGCGAGCCAGTTTCAACCTCTCAGTACCTCTGTCAGACCCCGTTTCCCGGCTACCCTTGTGAACAGGAATCAGAGCTTAGCGATTAACGCTTTTATCGATTCAGGTGCCGATGGAAGCTTCTTGATGCCGAAGTTGGTGGAACAGCTGGGGCTTTCAAGGAGCAATTGCGGAAGCCATTGAAGCGACCACTCTGAACGGCAGTAGTCTGGCACGTATCACGATGAGGACTGAACCGGTTAAGATGCTGTTGTCGGGAATCATTCGAGATGATTTCATTCTTCATTCTGCCGTCTTCCCATGTTCCTCTGGTCCTTGGATACCCCTGGCTGAAGGAACACAATCCCACGTTCGATTGGGTGACGGGCAAGGTAACGAGTTGGAGCCTTGATTGTCATGCTAACTGTCTCAAGACTGCCTGTCCCCATTCGGTTCCCAGTCAGGTGATTGAGGCTAAACCCCCAGATTTGTCCCTGGTTCCCGAGACATATCACGATTTGGGGGAAGTGTTCAGTAAGCAGAAGGCTCTGTCACCCCTCCCCACCCGACCATATGATTGTGCCATCAACCTGTTCCCTGGAGCTGTCTAACCCCAAGGGAAGGTTATACAGTATCTCCCGCCCTGAACGTGAGGCTTTGGAGACCTACATCAAGGAGTCCCTAGCTGCTGGTCTCGTTCGTCCCTCGTCATCACCCCTGGGGGGGATTCTTCTTTGTGGGTAGAAGGATGGCTCTCTTCGACCGTGTATTGATTATCGGGGTTGAATGACATCACGGTCAAGAACAAGTATCCCCTGCCCTTGATGAGTTCTGCCTTCGACTCTTACAGGGTGCTACGGTGTTCACCAAGTTAGACCTACGCAATGCGTATCACATGGTCCGGATCAGAGAGGGAGACGCAAGTGGTTGACGGGTTTCAATACACCCGATGGGTCACTTGAGTATCAGGTGATGCCGTTTGGACTGACCAATGCTCCAGCGGTATTCCAGGAGTATGGTGAACGACGTCTGAGAGAGCTATGATCGGTCTCTTTGTGTTTGTTTACCTGGATGACATTCTGATCTTCTCGAAGGGAACCTTCCGACCCACGTCCAGCATGTCCGGCAGGTTCTGCAGCGATTGTTGGAGAATCGCCTGTTCGTGAAGGCCGAGAAGTGCGAGTTTCACGCCACACGACATCCTTTCTCGGGTACATCATCTCCAAGGAGAGATTAGGATGGACCAGGAGAAGGTTAGAGCGGTTCTGGAATGGGCCCAGCCCGGTGCAGAGATTGCAGCTCCAGAGATTTTTTGGGGTTTGCGGATTTCTACCGCAGATTCATCCGGGATTACAGCCGTGTGGCCGCTCCGTTAACTGCCTTGACTTCCAGTATCAGGAGCTTCAAGTGGAATCCGGAGGCGGATCGAGCGTTTCTGGATTTGAAGAGGCGATTCACCAACGCACCGATTCTCTCTCAACCGGACACGGCCCGTCAGTTCGTCGTTGAAGTGGGCGCGTCTGATGTGGGAGTTGGCGCCATCCTGTCGCAAGCGATGCTCCACGGACAGTAAACTCCATCCCTGCGCCTACTACTCTCGTCGCCTCGCCTGCGGAGAGGAATTACGATGTGGGTAACCGGGAGCTTCTCGCGGTGAAACTTGCCTTGGAGGAGTGGCGCCACTGGTTGGAGGGGCGGAGCAACCGTTTATTGTCTGGACTTACCACAAGAATCTTGCTTACGTGCAATCGGCTAGACGTCTCAACTCCCGTCAGGCCAGGTGGTCGTTGTTTTTCGGACGATTCAATTTTTCCCTGACGTTCCGACCTGGATCTAAGAACGGCAAGGCGGACGCCTTGTCTCGGATGTTCTCCAAGACGGAGGAGAGTGGGTCCAAGACCGAGACAATTCTCCCCCGGAACTGCGTCGTGGGAGCTGTTAGGTGGAAGATTGAGGAGGAGGTGATGGCGGCTCTTCGGACGCAGCCCGGTCCCGTAACGGTCCACCCGGTCGGTTGTTTGTGCCTGAGTCGGTTCGTCCTGCGGTCCTCAAATGGTCCCACGCCAGCAAGATGGCTTGTCACCCTGGCGTGGCTCGGACGATGGCGTTTCTTCGCAGACGTTTTTGGTGGCCTGCCATGGCCGAGGATACTCGGGGTTATGTTGCTGCCTGTCCAGTGTGTGCGCAGAATAAGGGTACCAATCGGCCCAGCTCTGGACTACTTCACCCCTTCCTATTCCCCGGCGACCATGGTCGCATCTGGCCCTGGACTTTGTCACTGGGTTGCCCGCTTCTGAGGGAACACGGTCGTTCTGACTATCGTGGACAGATTCAGCAAGTTCGCCGCACTTTGTGCCAATTGCCAAGCTTCCCTCTGCCTCGGAGACGTCCGAGATCCTGGTTAGGAGGTTTTCAAGGTCCACGGGTTGCCCAGTGATATCAGTTTCCGACCGTGGCCCTCAGTTTACCTCTGCTGTCTGGAAGTCCTTCTGTTTGGCCATTGGAGCTACAGTCAGTCTCACATCTGGTTTTCACCCCCAATCTAAGTGGTCAGGCGGAGAGAGCCAACCAGAAGATGGAATCCACGCCTACGCTGCCTGGCCTCTTCCAACCCCACCTCCTGGGTCTCTCAGTTGCCTTGGGTTGAGTATGCCCACAATACTCTCCCTACATCTGCCACTGGGATGTCTCCCCTTCCAGTGCCTGTATGGCTACCAACCTCCCTTGTTCCCTTCTCAGGAGAAGGAGCTCTCAGTGCCTTCTGTTCAGGCCCATATGTCGTTGCCACCGGACCTGGCATCGGGCCAGAAAGGCACTCCTTAGAGTTTCGGACCGGTATCAGCTCCAGGCGAATCGTCGCCGGATCCCCGCTCCCACCTACACCATCGGAGATAGGGTCTGGTTGGCCACACGGGATCTTCCTTCTACGGACTGAGTCTAGGAAGTTGTTACGAAGTTCATTGGTCCGTTTGTGGTGGAGAAGGTGATCAATCCGGTGGCAGTTCGACTCAAACTCCCGAGGACGCTCAGAGTCCATCCCACCTTTCATGTCTCCTGCCTCAAGCCTGTTTTCCTCAGTCCTCTGTTGCCTCCTCCGCCTCCTCCTCCTCCTCCTCGGATGATCGGAGGTGGTCCTGCCTACACGGTGCGACGCATCATGGATTCCAGACGGCGGGGCCGGGTTCCAGTATCTCGTGGACTGGGAGGGTATGGTCCTGAAGAGAGGAGTTGGATTCCGCGGCGACAGATCCTAGATGCTGACCTCATCCGTGACTTCTACCGCCTCCATCCTGGCGCTCCGGGGAGTCCGCCCGGTGGCGTTCGTCGGAGGGGGGGTACTGTAACGATCCCGGCAGTCTGAGTCGGGTCCTGTCTGTGGACTAGCTTTCTGCTCGGGATCTCCAGTTTCCCGAGGGTTCTGGAAACGCTCCGGGGAGCTCTCTTGATTTCCGCACCTGCATCCCATCAGCAATCTGCACACCTGGTCCTGATCATCACCCTTCTTAGGCTCTGGCCTAACATCCATTCCCTGCCGGATCGTTAGCCATGAACAGTAGGTTTACCAGAGTATCAGTCTTAGAGCTTCTAGCGTTAGTTTTGTTGTTTTTGCACCTTGTTGGTTTGTTGTTTACTTACCTCCGTTTTGTTCCATCTGCAGTCACTCGTCCGGAACCTTCATCCAACCTCTGCCTGGTGGTCGGCGGCTGCCGAGCCATGATGGGATCAACCACTGCACCCCCAACAACTAATCAACGCCGCCCGCTCTGTTCCCTGGATTATTCAGCATCACTCTTGAATTTGTAAATAAACACTCACCTCCGTTTCAACTTACCTTGTCCTGGTCTGCTTCTGGGTTCTGGCTTTGTAACTCGTGACACCTGCTTTCATCTGTGAAGAGTACAGGGCGCCAGTGGCGAATTTGCCAATCTTGGTGTTTTCTGGCAAATGCCAAACGTCCTGCACGGTATTGGGCTGTAAGCACAACACCCACCTGTGGACGTCGGGCCCTCATACCACCCTCATGGAGTCTTTCTGACCGTTTGAGCAGACACATGCACATTGTGGCCTGCTGGAGGTCATTTTGCAGGGCTCTGGCAGTGCTCCTCCTGCTCCTCCTTGCACAAAGGCGGAGGTAGCAGTCCTGCTGCTGGGTTGTTGCCCTCCTACGGCCTCCTCCACATCTCCTGATGTACTGGCCTGTCTCCTGGTGGCGCCTCCATGCTCTGGACACTACGCTGACAGACACAGCAAACCTTCTTGCCACAGCTCGCAGTGATGTGCCATCCTGGATGAGCTGCACTACCTGAGCCACTTGTGTGGGTTGTAGACTTCGTCTCATGCTACCACTAGAGTGAAAGCACCGCCAGCATTCAAAAGTGACCAAAACATCAGCCAGGAAGCATAGGAACTGAGAAGTGGTCTGTGGTCACCACCTGCAAACCAGTCCTTTATTGGGGGTGTCTTGCTAATTGCCTATAATTTCCACCTGTTGTCTATTCCATTTGCACAACAGCATGTGAAATTTATTGTCAATCAGTGTTGCTTCTAAGTGGACAGTTTGATTTCACAGAAGGGTGATTGACTTGGAGTTACATTGTGTTGTTTAAGTGTTCCTTTATTTTTTGAGCAGTGTAATTAGTTTATATTAGTTTAAGATCTTTTGATTATGTTAAATAATCAATATAGTTACAATTTCTCATTTGATCAGGTAAGACATTTTTAATATCATTAGTTTATTCGTTTTTGAAGATTTTACATTTCATTGATTGGTTTCCTTTGCAAATATCCAGGCAGTCTTTCAACGTTAATATACGATAGGCCTACAAACTGTAAAATGTTGTAAAAAACTACTTTGTCTTAAGTATCAGTCAAAATGTAATGCCTACATTTGCTTGTTTCAACGTACTATTGTTGAGTGGCAAGGAAAGAATTCTAACCCCTTGACTTTTCCACATTTTGTTTACAGCCATATTCTGAAATTGATTACAATACCCCATAATGACAAAGCAAAAACAGGTTTTTAGAAATGTTTGCTAATTTATTAAAATCAAAAACAGAAATATCAAATTTACATAAGTATTCAGACCCTTTACTCAGTACTTTGTTAAAGCACTTTGGCAGCGATTACAGCCTTGAGTCTTCTTGGGTATGACCGCTACAAGCTTGGCACACCTGTATTTGGGGAGTTTCTCCCATTCTTCTCTGCAGATCCTCTCAAGCTCTGTCAGGTTGGATGGGGTAGTATATAATTGTAAAATCCTGTTTTCGCTTTGTCATTATGGGGTATTGTGTGTAGATTGCTGAGTTTTAATTTCTTATTTAATCCATTTTAGAAAAAGGCTGTAAATGTGGAAAAAGTCAAGGGGTCTGAATACTTTCTGAAGGCACTGTATATACCCTATTATACACTGTATACTATTACATACCCTACTATATACTGTATACTATTACATACCCTATTATATACTGTATACTATTACATACCCTATTATATACTGTATACTATTACATACCCTATTATATACTGTATACTATTACATACCCTATTATATACTGTATACTATTACATACCCTATTATATACTGTATACTATTACATACCCTATTATATACTGTATACTATTACATACCCTATTATATACTGTATACTATTACATACCCTATTATACACTGTATACTATTACATACCCTACTATATACTGTATACTATTACATACCCTATTATATACGGTATACTATTACATACCCTATTATATACTGTATACTATTACATACCCTATTATATACTGTATACTATTACATACCCTATTATATACTGTATACTATTACATACCCTATTATATACTGTATACTATTACATACCCTATTATATACTGTATACTATTACATACCCTATTATATACTGTATACTATTACATACCATATTATACACTGTATACTATTACATACCCTATTATATACTGTATACTATTACATACCCTATTATATACTGTATACTATTACATACCCTATTATATACTGTATACTATTACATACCCTATTATATACTGTATACTATTACATACCCTATTATATACTGTATACTATTACATACCCTATTATATACTGTATACTATTACATACCCTATTATATACTGTATACTATTACATACCCTATTATATACTGTATACTATTACATACCCTATTATATACTGTATACTATTACATACCCTATTATATACTGTATACTATTACATACCCTATTATATACTGTATACTATTACATACCCTATTATATACGGTATACTATTACATACCCTATTATATACTGTATACTATTACATACCCTATTATATACTGTATACTATTACATACCCTATTATATACTGTATACTATTACATACCCTATTATATACTGTATACTATTACATACCCTATTATATACTGTATACTATTACATACCCTATTATATACTGTATACTATTACATACCCTGTTATATACACACACAGCTAACATTCTCATCCAGGGAACCAAACAGGCAGATCAACCAGCTAACGTTCTCATCCAGGGAACCAAACAGGCAGATCAACCAGCTAACATTCTCATCCAGGGAACCAAACAGGCAGATCAACCAGCTAACATTCTCATCCAGGGAACCAAACAGGCAGATCAACCAGCTAACATTCTCATCCAGGGAACCAAACAGGCAGATCAACCAGCTAACATTCTCATCCAGGGAACCAAAAAGGCAGATCAACCAGCTAACATTCTCATCCAGGGAACCAAACAGGCAAATCAACCAGCTAACATTCTCATCCAGGGAACCAAACAGGCAGATTAACCAGCTAACATTCTCATCCAGGGAACCAAACAGGCAGATCAACCAGCTAACGTTCTCATCCAGGGAACCAAACAGGCAGATCCAACCAGCTAACATTCTCATCCAGGGGAACCAAAAAGGCAGATCAACCAGCTAACATTCTCATCCAGGGAACCAAACAGGCAGATCAACCAGCTAACATTCTCATCCAGGGAACCAAACAGGCAGATCAACCAGCTAACATTCTCATCCAGGGAACCAAACAGGCAGATTAACCAGCTAACGTTCTCACTCCAGGGAACCAAACAGGCAGATCAACCAGCTAACATTCTCATCCAGGGAACCAAACAGGCAGATCAACCAGCTAACGTTCTCATCCAGGGAACCAAACAGGCAGATCAACCAGCTAACATTCTCATCCAGGGGAACCAAACAGGCAGATCAACCAGCTAACATTCTCATCCAGGGAACCAAACAGGCAGATCAACCAGCTAACTTTCTCATCCAGGGAACCAAAATGGCAGATCAACCAGCTAATATTTTCATCCAGGGAACCAAACAGGCAGATCAACCACGCTAACATTCTCATCCAGGGAACCAAACAGGCAGATCAACCAGCTAACATTCTCATCCAGGGAACCAAACAGGCAGATCAACCAGCTAACATTCTCATCCAGGGAACCAAAAAAGGCAGATCAACCAGCTAACATTCTCATCCAGGGAACCAAAACAGGCAGATCAACCAGCTAACATTCTCATCCAGGGATCCAAACAGGCAGATCAACCAGCTAACATTCTCATCCAGGGGAACCAAACAGGCAGATCAACCAGCTAACGTTCTCATCCAGGGAACCAAACAGGCAGATCAACCAGCTAACATTCTCATCCAGGGAACCAAACAGGCAGATCAACCAGCTAACATTCTCATCCAGGGAACCAAACAGGCAGATCAACCAGCTAACATTCTCATCCAGGGAACCAAACAGGCAGATCAACCAGCTAACATTCTCATCCAGGGAACCAAACAGGCAGATCAACCAGCTAACATTCTCATCCAGGGAACCAAACAGGCAGATCAACCAGCTAACATTCTCATCCAGCTACTGCCCGGCATCCGACCTTAAGGCGCTACAGAGGGTATGCGTACGCCCAGTACATCAATGGGGCGAGCTCCCCTGACATCCAGGATCTCTATACCAGGCGGTGTCTGAGGAAGTGCCTAAAAATTATAAAAACTCCAGCCTCCCAAGTCGCAGACTGTAGTCTCTGCCACCGCAAGGCAAACTGTACCCGATGCACCAAGTCTGGAACCAACAGGACCCTGAACAGCTTCTACCCCCAAGCCATAAGACTGCTACATAGTTAAATAGTTAATCAATAGCTACCCAGAGAATCTGCACTGACCCTTTTTGCACCAACTCTTTTGACTCATCACATACACTGCTGTTACTGTTTATTATCTATCCTGTTGTCTAGTCACTTTATCCCTACCTATATGTACATATCTACCTCAATTGCATCGTACCCCTGCACATCGACTCGGTACTGGTATCCCGTGTATTTAACCAAGTTGTCTTTACTCATTGTGTATTTATTCTGTGTGTTCTATAATTATTAAAATTGTTCTCTCTGCATTGTTGGGAGGGGCCCGTAGTAAGCGTTCACTGTTAGTCTACACCTGTTGTTCTGAAACGTGACAAATAAAATGTGATTTGATTTAGAAGAGTCCCAGATTCAGAATGGAATAAGCTAGAAATTCAGGAATCCTCCGACCAGGAACGTTTCCAGAAAACCCTATGACCACCTCTCAGGCAATGAGCATCAGTTTACTGACGGTTCTGAATACCCTGGGTAGCAATATACTTATCTTGCCTGCTCAAAGATAAAGACACCACCACCGACTCCACCATTTTCACCACCACCATACCCTCCCTGGGAATTAGCCAGGTACCTTTTCAACATGCCTCTACCTCCCCAGGTTACAATAACAGGATGTGATGACAGGCCTGTGAGTGACGATGACAGTATGTTAATCCATCTCCCCCGCAGCTGTAATCGCCTTGTTCTGTCGGCAGTATGACATCATCAAGGACAACGACTCCAGCTCCGGTAAAGACAAAGTAAAGACGTCATCGTTGGCGAGCACGCCAGAACACTGCTCTGGAGGACTGCTACGGAGCAAGGTACATAGATGACTGAATGAATAGAGAGAGAGAGAGAGAGAGAGAGAGAGAGAGAGAGAGAGAGAGAGAGAGAGAGAGAGAGAGAGAGAGAGAGAGAGAGAGAGAGAGAGAGAGAGAGAGAGAGAGAGAGAGAGAGAGAGAGAGAGAGAGAGAGAGAGAGAGAGAGAGAGAGAGAGACACACACACACAGAGACACAGAGACACAGAGACAGAGACAGAGACAGAGACAGAGACAGAGACAGAGACAGAGACAGAGAGAGAGAGAGATGAATTAATGAATACCGCAGCGGAGGACTGCTAAGGAGCAAGGTGGCCATGGTCACCCAGAGGACAGACCATGGGACACAGTTTGTAGGTTGTAGTCAACACATTGGCCATTAAGTCAAGTACTTATCACAAACTGTAGTAAGCAATTACTTAATGTACTACATTTAGCACCACATTGGGTACCTGATGATGTATTCATGTACCTGCATCATATCAAATACAGAAGCAGTCGAAAGCTAAGCAACAACACCTGCAGGCACTCCACATCTCCACTTTTACACACTTTACACCTTAACAGTTTCCACATAGTGCTGGGCTGAATGGTTGCTACTCTATATCCAAGGTTACCGGAACCCATCCATTTGGAGCACTGTGACCTCTATATATCACTAGTTACTGTTGCTGTGACCTCTATATATCACTAGTTACTGTTGCTGTGACCTCTATATATCACTAGTTACTGTTGCTGTGACCTCTATATATCACTAGTTACTGTTGCTGTGACCTCTATATATCACTAGTTACTGTTGCTGTGACCTCTATATATCACTAGTTACTGTTGCTGTGACCTCTATATATCACTAGTTACTGTTGCTGTGACCTCATATATCACTAGTTACTGTTGCTGTGACCTCTATATATCACTAGTTACTGCTGCTGTGACCTCTATATATCACTAGTTACTGTTGCTGTGACCTCTATATATCACTAGTTACTGTTGCTGTGACCTCTATATATCACTAGTTACTGTTGCTGTGACCTCTATATATCACTAGTTACTGTTGCTGTGACCTCTATATATCACTAGTTACTGCTGCTGTGACCTCTATATATCACTAGTTACTGTTGCTGTGACCTCTATATATCACTAGTTACTGTTGCTGTGACCTCTATATATCACTAGTTACTGTTGCTGTGACCTCTATATATCACTAGTTACTGTTGCTGTGACCTCTATATATCACTAGTTACTGTTGCTGTGACCTCTATATATCACTAGTTACTGCTGCTGTGACCTCTATATATCACTAGTTACTGTTGCTGTGACCTCTATATATCACTAGTTACTGTTGCTGTGACCTCTATATATCACTAGTTACTGTTGCTGTGACCTCTATATATCACTAGTTACTGTTGCTGTGACTGCTTCATTCTAAGTGGTATGATAGTGTGGATATCACTGCTTCATTCTAAGTGGTATGGTAGTGTGGATATCACTGCTTCATTCTAAGTGGTATGGTAGTGTGGATATCACAGCTTCATTCTAAGTGGTATGATAGTGTGGATATCACTGCTTCATTCTAAGTGGTATGGTAGTGTGGATATCACTGCTTCATTCTAAGTGGTATGATAGTGTGGATATCACTGCTTCATTCTAAGTGGTATGATAGTGTGGATATCACTGCTTCATTCTAAGTGGTATGGTAGTGTGGATATCACTGCTTCATTCTAAGTGGTATCGTAGTGTGGATATCACTGCTTCATTCTAAGTGGTATGCTAGTGTGGATATCGCTGCTTCATTCTAAGTGGTATGGTAGTGTGGATATCACTGCTTTATTTTAAGTGGTATGCTAGTGTGGATATCACTGCTTCATTCTAAGTGGTATGGTAGTGTGGATATCACTGCTTCATTCTAACTGGTATGCTAGTGTGGATATCACTGCTTCATTCTAAGTGGTATGGTAGTGTGGATATCACTGCTTCATTCTAAGTGGTATGCTAGTGTGGATATCACTGCTTCATTCTAAGTGGTATGATAGTGTGGATATCACTGCTTCATTCTAAGTGGTATGGTAGTGTGGATATCACTGCTTCATTCTAAGTGGTATGATAGTGTGGATATCACTGCTTCATTCTAAGTGGTATGGTAGTGTGGATATCACTGCTTCATTCTAAGTGGTATGGTAGTGTGGATATCACAGCTTCATTCTAAGTGGTATGCTAGTGTGGATATCACAGCTTCATTCTAAGTGGTATGGTAGTGTGGATATCACAGTGTGGAACAGAGTCATCACTTCCCTTTCCAATTCCCATGTAGCTCACTATAAACTTCCTCACAGCCTTCCTTTAATCAGTAAACAGTTTATTGGTAAAGTATCCTGAAACATCACAACAGGACAGGTAGTAGATGACATCACAACAGGAGAGGTAGTAGATAACATGACAACAGGAGAGGTAGTAGATAACATGACAACAGGACAGGTAGTAGATGACATCACAACAGGAGAGGTAGTAGATTACATCACAACAGGAGAGGTAGTAGATAACATGACAACAGGACAGGTAGTAGATAACATGACAACAGGAGAGGTAGTAGATAACATCACAACAGGACAGGTAGTAGATAACATGACAACAGGACAGGTAGTAGATAACATGACAACAGGAGAGGTAGTAGATAACATGACAACAGGACAGGTAGTAGATGACATCACAACAGGAGAGGTAGTAGATTACATCACAACAGGAGAGGTAGTAGATAACATGACAACAGGACAGGTAGTAGATAACATGACAACAGGAGAGGTAGTAGATAACATCACAACAGGACAGGTAGTAGATAACATGACAACAGGACAGGTAGTAGATAACATGACAACAGGAGAGGTAGTAGATGACATCACAACAGGAGAGGTAGTAGATAACATGACAACAGGACAGGTAGTAGATAACATCACAACAGGACAGGTAGTAGATAACATGACAACAGGAGAGGTAGTAGATAACATGACAACAGGACAGGTAGTAGATAACATGACAACAGGAGAGGATGTAGTCACCTGCTATGGGGTGAGGGGGAGGTAGTCACCTACTATGGGGTGAGGGGGTGAAGGGGAGGTAGTCACCTACTATGGGGTGAGGGGGGTGAGGGGGGAGGTAGTCACCTACTATGGGGTGAGGGGGTGAGGGGGAGGTAGTCACCTACTATGGGGTGAGGGGGAGGTAGTCACCTGCTATGGGGTGAGGGGGTGAGGGGGAGGTAGTCACCTACTATGGGGTGAGGGGGTGAGGGGGAGGTAGTCACCTACTATGGGGTGAGGGGGTGAGGGGGAGGTAGTCACCTACTATGGGGTGAGGGGGAGGTAGTCACCTACTATGGGGTGAGGGGGAGGTAGTCACCTACTATGGGGTGAGGGGGAGGTAGTCACCTACTATGGGGTGAGGGGGAGGTAGTCACCTACTATGGGGTGAGGGGGTGAGGGGGAGGTAGTCACCTATTGTGGGGTGAGGGGGTGAGGGGGAGGTAGTCACCTACTATGGGGTGAGGGGGAGGTAGTCACCTACTATGGGGTGAGGGGGTGGTAATCAAATCAAATCAAATCAAATTGTATTGGTCACATGCGCCGAATACAACAGGTGCAGACATTACAGTGAAATGCTTACTTACAGCCCTTAACCAACAGTGCATTTATTTTAAACAAAGAAGTAAGAATAAAACAACAACAAAAAAGTGTTGAGAAAAAAAGAGCAGAAGTAAAATAAAGTGACAGTAGGGAGGCTATATATACAGTAAAATAAAGTGACAGTAGGGAGGCTATATATACAGGGGGGTACCGTTGCATAGTCAATGTGCGGGGGCACCGACTAGTTGAGGTAGTTGAGGTAATATGTACATGTGGGTAGAGTTAAAGTGACTATGCATAAATACTTAACAGAGTAGCAGCAGCGTAAAAGGATGGGGTGGGGGGGCAGTGCAAATAGTCCGGGTAGCCATGATTAGCTGTTCCAGGAGTCTTATGGCTTGGGGGGTAGAAGCTGTTGAGAAGTCTTTTGGACCTAGACTTGGCACTCCGGTACCGCTTACGTGCGGTAGCAGAAAGAACAGTCTATGACTAGGGTGGCTGGAGTCTTTGACAATTTTGAGGGCCTTCCTCTGACACCGCCTGGTATAGAGGTCCTGGATGGCAGGGAGCTTTGCCCCAGTGATGTACTGGGCCGTACGCACTACCCTCTGTAGTGCCTTGCGGTCAGAGGCCAAGCAGTTGCCATACCAGGCGGTGATGCAACCAGTCAGGATGCTCTCGATGGTGCAGCTGTAGAAATTTTTTGAGGATCTGAGGACCCATGCCAAATCTTTTAGTCTCCTGAGGGGGGAATAGGCTTTGTCGTGCCCTCTTCACGACTGTCTTGGTGTGTTTGGACCATGATAGTTCGTTGGTGATGTGGACACCAAGGAACTTGAAGCTCTCAACCTGTTCCACTACAGCCCCGTCGATGAGAATGGGGGCGTGCTCAGTCCTCTTTTTTTTCCTGTAGTCCACAATCATCTCCTTTGTCTTGGTCACGTTGAGGGAGAGGTTGTTGTCCTGGCACCACACGGCCAGATCTCTGACCTCCTCCCTATAGGCTGTCTCATCGTTGTCGGTGATCAGGCCTACCACTGTTGTGTCGTCGGCAAACTTAATGATGGTGTTGGAGTCGTGCCTGGCCATGCAGTCATGGGTGAACAGAGAGTACAGGAGGGGGACTGAGCACGCACCCCTGAGGGGCCCCCGTGTTGAGGATCAGTGTGGCAGATGTGTTGTTACCTACCCTTACCACCTGGGGCGGCCCGTCAGGAAGTCCAGGATCCAGTTGCAGAGGGAGGTGTTTAGTCCCAGGATCCTTAGCTTAGTGATGAGCTTAGAGGGCACTATGGTGTTGAATGCTGAGCTGTAGTCAATGAATAGCATTCTCACGTAGGTGTTCCTCTTGTCCAGGTGGGAAAGGGCAGTGTGGAGTGCGATAGAGATTGCATCATCTGTGGATCTGCTGGGGCGGTATGCAAATTGGAGTGGGTCTAGGGTTTCTGGGATTATGCTGTTGATGTGAGCCATGACCAGTCTTTCAAAGCACTTCATGGCTACAGACGTCAGTGCTACGGGTCGGTAGTCATTTAGGCAGGTTATCTTAGAGTTCTTGGGCACGGGGACTATGGTGGTCTGCTTGAAACATGTTGGTATTACAGACTCAGTCAGGGACATGTTGAAAATGTCAGTGAAGACACTTGCCAGTTGGTCAGCACATGCTCGGAGTACACGTCCTGGTAATCCGTCTGGCCCTGCGGCCTTGTGAATGTTGACCTGCTTAAAAGTCTTACTCACATCGGCTACGGAGAGCGTGATCACATAGTCGTCCGGAACAGCTGGTGCTCTCATGCATGCTTCAGTGTTGCTTGCCTCGAAGCGAGCATAGAAGTGGTTTAGCTCGTCTGGTAGGCTTGTGTCACTGGGCAGCTCGCGGCTGTGCTTCCCTTTGTAGTCTGTAATAGTTTTCAAGCCCTGCCACATCCGACGAGCGTCAGAGCCAGTGTAGTATGATTCAATCTTAGACCTGTATTGACTCTTTGCCTGTTTGATGGTTCGTCGGAGGTCATAGCGGGATTTCTTATAAGCGTCCGGGTTAGAGTTCCGTTCCTTGAAAGCGGCAGCTCTACCCTTTAGCTCAGTGCGGATGTTTCCTGTAATCCATGGCTTCTGGTTGGGGTATGTACGTACGGTCACTGTGGGGACGACATCATCGATGCACTTATTGATGAAGCCAGTGACTGATGTGGTGTACTCCTCAATGCTGTCTGAAGAATCCCGGAACATGTTCCAGTCTGTGCTAGCAAAACAGTCCTGTAGCCTAGCATCTGCGTCATCTGACCACTTTTTTATTAGCCGAATCACTGGTGCTTCCTGCTTCAGTTTTTGCTGTAGTAGTCACCTATTGTGGGGTGAGGGGGTGAGGGGGAGGTAGGAGCTGGATAGGAAAGTGGCTTTTATGGAGATCGATTCCCTCCCTCCTCTTCTCACCTAAACGTTCTAGGCAGACATCGCTAGCTGTTCTTGAGACTTCACTAACCGATTACTTATTGTGATCGATGGTGATGATGGTTTTATCTGTCTGGACAGATCGCTGAGACAGACAAGGACAGAGCAGGAATCAACATAACACCTCTTACAACAATCACAGTTAATGAATATGGATTGATTACTGACAGACAATGGGGTGAGGTTATGTTGTCCACGTTTTTTAACATTCCTCTTTTCCAACAGAGAAATCAAACACATGCTTTGATTGGTAAACTGAGGCAACACCATTAGACTAGCATGTTCTTTTTAAACATAATGTTATCCCTCTGTCTCCTTCCGCAGAGGGCGTCTCAGACGGCTCCCCCACGGGCCCTGGTCAAAAGTTGTGCACTATATAGGGAATAGGGTGCCATTTGGGATGCAGATGATGTCTCCGTCCTCTTCTTCATCCATTCAGTCCCCTCTTCCTCTGACAGGACTGATAAGGATAGAGCTGCTTAACGGTATCGGTCCGAATGCACAGTCACATTTATCTTGTTTTTTTCCTTCTCCCTTATCTATTGCAGTTTCATCCGTCGTTACAATCTATCAACATCATCGAGGTTTGATGGGGAAAAGTCCAGACGTCAATTTACCCCACCCTCCTCCTACATTCTCCACCTCCTCAATCTCCTCCTCTCTGATGAAGACAAAACGTCTGGGCGGAACAAGCCATTAGCTTAACTGACGCCGCGAGGCGCGACTGTAAATGCCGGTCGGCCAAGTAAATCTAACAAAGGACACACACGCACGCACGCACAGCTAAGTATAAGAGCACACACACACACACACGCACGCACACACGCACACACAGCTAAGCAAACACAGTCATACACACACACACACACACACACACATTCTCCTGCAGGTTGATTGTGCATACTGCAATGTTAATTAACACGTTTCAGTTAACGTTGAAGTATTTGCCATGTAGATACTTGCTTTGTTATTGCAAAACACCATGGCCGTCTCTGTCTTCATGTTTTCATGAGCAGTTTTTTTTTTTATATTGTATAACTGGACTCCCTGCTCTTCTGTTATGGATTAACTTGCTTCTATTCTGTCACTTTTCTGCTTCTCTCTGCTCTCTTCCCCCTTAGATCGTTTTTTGTACAGTCATTTCACAAAAATTATGATCCAATTTGGTTGCTACAAGTAATTTGATTATACTTCAAGTAGTTAATCACAGGTGAAATATTGTGATGGGAATCAAAACAGAATATAGCCGAGCAATGTCAATAAGTACAAGTGATAGAAAGTAGTTCTGGACACATAGCTGTGGATGAAACAGCATATAATACCTTATGACCCTTCTCAACGCATTAATGACCCATGTCTGTACACGTGGTGAAGAAAGAAAGGTATCAATTCCATACATTGACTACTGGAGGGGCATGCTGGTCGTTCACCCGTAGTATAGCATTCGATGTGCTCCCAAATTTACCAAACCAAAAGATGCCAAAATAAAAAAATGATTGCAAAACTGGAAAACCAGAATGTTATTTATTTTATATTGTCATCTGTCCTCTCAGTGAAGGAATTGATTATCTGTTCATACCTTTAGTTTTGACCATATTGTAAATATCTTGATCACTGTGTTTTACCCGACTTATTGAACCGGATTCCGTTTTCAGCTTCCCAAAAGGTACGATTATAATGTGATAGGAAATGATCCATGTTCTAATTGCATGTGTAGTCAACTTACTACTACGAAAACAGATGACGCGTTTTAATAATTTTGTTTTCTATATTCACCAATAGGACGATGATCATGACAATTGCTTAATAAATTAATACAGTTTTATTCTCATTTGTTTATGCTAAAGAATGGGTGATAAAAAGATGACTTATGCGTCATTTTTACATGTACATCATTTAGCAGACGCTCTTATCCAGAGCGACTTACAGATTGGTGCATTCAACTTATGATAGCCAGTGGGACAACCACCATTTTTCATTTTTTTTTATAGGCGGGGTTGGGGGGGGGGGGGTAGAAGGATTACTTTATCCTATCCCAGGTATTCCTTAAAGAGGTGGGGTTTCAAGTGTCTCCAGAAGGTGGTCAGTGACTCTGCTGTCCTGGCGTCGTGGGGGAGCTTGTTCCACCATTGGGGTGCCAGAGCAGCGAATAGCTTTGACTGGGCTGAGCGGGAACTGTGCTTTCGTAGAGGTAGGGGAGCTAGCAGGCCAGAGGTGGATGAACGTAGTGCCCTCGTTTGGGTGTAGGGTCTGATCAGAGCCTGAAGGTACAGAGGTGCCGATCCCCTCACAGCTCCGTAGGCAAGCACCATGGTCTTGTAGTAGATGCGAGCCTGACTGGAAGCCAGTGGAATGTGCGGAGGAGCGGGGTGACATGAGAGAACTTGGGAAGGTTCTCTCATGAATTACACCAGAATTAGCCAAGATACAGTTACACACTGAAGAACGTTCAAAATCAAAAAGCTAAATGCAACTATATCAAGAGAGTATGGGCCACTTTTTTGTCTGTTTTATACTATGTGGTTGTTGACTGTGTTATACTATGTGGTTGTTGACTGTCTGTTTTATACTATGTGGTTGTTGTCTGTTTTATACTATGTGGTTGTTGACTGTCTGTTTTATACTATGTGGTTGTTGACTGTTTTATACTATGTGGTTGTTGACTGTCTGTTTTATACTATGTGGTTGTTGACTGTTTTATACTATGTGGTTGTTGACTGTTTTATACTATGTGGTTGTTGACTGTCTGTTTTATACTATGTGGTTGTTGACTGTCTGTTTTATACCATGTGGTTGTTGACTGTTTTATACTATGTGGTTGTTGACTGTCTGTTTTATACTATGTGGTTGTTGACTGACTGATTAATACTATGTGGTTGTTGACTGTTTTATACTATGTGGTTGTTGACTGTTTTATACTATGTGGTTGTTGACTGACTGTTTTATACTATGTGGTTGTTGACTGTCTGTTTTATACTATGTGGTTGTTGACTGTCTGTTTTATACTATGTGGTTGTTGACTGTTTTATACTATGTGGTTGTTGACTGTTTTATACTATGTGGTTGTTGACTGTCTGTTTTATACTATGTGGTTGTTGACTGTCTGTTTTATACTATGTGGTTGTTGACTGACTGTTTTATACTATGTGGTTGTTGACTGTTTTATACTATGTGGTTGTTGACTGTCTGTTTTATACTATGTGGTTGTTGACTGTTTTATACTATGTGGTTGTTGACTGTCTGTTTTATACCATGTGGTTGTTGACTGTTTTATACTATGTGGTTGTTGACTGTCTGTTTTATACTATGTGGTTGTTGACTGTCTATTTTATACTATGTGGTTGTTGACTGTCTGTTTTATACTATGTGGTTGTTGACTGTTTTATACTATGTGGTTGTTGACTGTCTGTTTTATACTATGTGGTTGTTGACTGTTTGTTTTATACTATGTGGTTGTTGACTGTTTTATACTATGTGTTTGTTGACTGTTTTATACTATGTGGTTGTTGACTGTTTTATACTATGTGGTTGTTGACTGTTTTATACTATGTGGTTGTTGACTGTCTGTTTTATACTATGTGGTTGTTGACTGTCTGTTTTATACTATGTGGTTGTTGACTGTTTTATACTATGTGGTTGTTGACTGTCTGTTTTATACTATGTGGTTGTTGACTGTCTGTTTTATACTATGTGGTTGTTGACTGTTTTATACTATGTGGTTGTTGACTGTCTGTTTTATACTATGTGGTTGTTGACTGTTTTATACTATGTGGTTGTTGACTGTCTGTTTTATACTATGTGGTTGTTGACTGTCTGTTTTATACTATGTGGTTGTTGACTGTCTGTTTTATACTATGTGGTTGTTGACTGTTTTATACTATGTGGTTGTTGACTGTTTTATACTATGTGGTTGTTGACTGTTTTATACTATGTGGTTGTTGACTGTCTGTTTTATACTATGTGGTTGTTGACTGTTTTATA
Source organism: Coregonus clupeaformis (assembly GCF_020615455.1). NCBI lineage: Eukaryota > Metazoa > Chordata > Actinopteri > Salmoniformes > Salmonidae > Coregonus > Coregonus clupeaformis. Next base: position 32,948 of record NW_025534035.1, read on the forward strand.
CTATGTGGTTGTTGACTGACTGTTTTATACTATGTGGTTGTTGACTGTTTTATACTATGTGGTTGTTGACTGTTTTATACTATGTGGTTGTTGACTGTCTGTTTTATACTATGTGGTTGTTGACTGTCTGTTTTATACTATGTGGTTGTTGACTGTCTGTTTTATACTATGTGGTTGTTGACAGTTTTATACTATGTGGTTGTTGACTGTCTGTTTTATACTATGTGGTTGTTGACTGTCTGTTTTATACTATGTGGTTGTTGACTGTTTTATACTATGTGGTTGTTGACTGTTTTATAGTATGTGGTTGTTGACTGACTGTTTTATACTATGTGGTTGTTGACTGTTTGATACTATGTGGTTGTTGACTGTCTGTTTTATACTATGTGGTTGTTGACTGTTTTATACTATGTGGTTGTTGACTGTTTTATACTATGTGGTTGTTGACTGTTTTATACTATTGGTTGTTGACTGTCTGTTTTATACTATGTGGTTGTTGTCTGTTTTATACTATGTGGTTGTTGACTGTTTTATACTATGTGGTTGTTGACTGTTTTATACTATGTGGTTGTTGACTGTTTTATACTATGTGGTTGTTGACTGTCTGTTTTATACTATGTGGTTGTTGACTGTTTTATACTACGTGGTTGTTGACTGTTTTATACTATGTGGTTGTTGACTGTTTTATACTATGTGGTTGTTGACTGTTTTATACTATGTGGTTGTTGACTGTCTGTTTTATACTATGTGGTTGTTGACTGTCTGTTTTATACTATGTGGTTGTTGACTGTTTTATACTATGTGGTTGTTGACTGTTTTATACTATGTGGTTGTTGACTGTCTGTTTTATACTATGTGGTTGTTGACTGTCTGTTTTATACTATGTGGTTGTTGACTGTCTGTTTTATACTATGTGGTTGTTGACTGTTTTATACTACGTGGTTGTTGACTGTTTTATACTATGTGGTTGTTGACTGTCTGTTTTATACTATGTGGTTGTTGACTGTTTTATACTATGTGGTTGTTGACTGTTTTATACTATGTGGTTGTTGACTGTTTTATACTATGTGGTTGTTGACTGACTGTTTAATACTATGTGGTTGTTGACTGTCTGTTTTATACTATGAGGTTGTTGACTCTTTTATACTATGTGGTTGTTGACTGTTTTATACTATGTGGTTGTTGACTGTCTGTTTTATACTATGTGGTTGTTGACTGTCTGTTTTATACTATGTGGTTGTTGACTGTCTGTTTTATACTATGAGGTTGTTGACAGTTTTATACTATGTGGTTGTTGACTGTCTGTTTTATACTATGTGGTTGTTGACTGTCTGTTTTATACTATGTGGTTGTTGACTGTCTGTTTTATACTATGTGGTTGTTGACTGTCTGTTTTATACTATGTGGTTGTTGACTGTTTTATACTATGTGGTTGTTGACTGTTTTATAGTATGTGGTTGTTGACTGACTGTTTTATACTATGTGGTTGTTGACTGTTTGATACTATGTGGTTGTTGACTGTCTGTTTTATACTATGTGGTTGTTGACTGTTTTATACTATGTGGTTGTTGACTGTTTTATACTATGTGGTTGTTGACTGTTTTATACTATGTGGTTGTTGACTGTCTGTTTTATACTATGTGGTTGTTGACTGTTTTATACTATGTGGTTGTTGACTGTTTTATACTATGTGGTTGTTGACTGTTTTATACTATGTGGTTGTTGACTGTTTTATACTATGTGGTTGTTGACTGTCTGTTTTATACTATGTGGTTGTTGACTGTTTTATACTATGTGGTTGTTGACTGTTTTATACTATGTGGTTGTTGACTGTTTTATACTATGTGGTTGTTGACTGTTATATACTATGTGGTTGTTGACTGTCTGTTTTATACTATGTGGTTGTTGACTGTTTTATACTATGTGGTTGTTGACTGTTTTATACTATGTGGTTGTTGACTGTTTTATACTATGTGGTTGTTGACTGTCTGTTTTATACTATGAGGTTGTTGACTGTTTTATACTATGTGTTTGTTGACTGTCTGTTTTATACTATGTGGTTGTTGACTGTCTGTTTTATACTATGTGGTTGTTGACTGTCTGTTTTATACTATGTGGTTGTTGACTGTCTGTTTTATACTATGTGGTTGTTGACTGTTTTATACTATGTGGTTGTTGACTGTTTTATACTATGTGGTTGTTGAAGGTTTTATACTATGTGGTTGTTGACTGTCTGTTTTATACTATGTGGTTGTTGACTGTCTGTTTTATACTATGTGGTTGTTGACTGTCTGTTTTATACTATGTGGTTGTTGACAGTTTTATACTATGTGGTTGTTGACTGTCTGTTTTATACTATGTGGTTGTTGACTGTCTGTTTTATACTATGTGGTTGTTGACTGTCTGTTTTATACTATGTGGTTGTTGACTGTTTTATACTATGTGGTTGTTGACTGTTTTATAGTATGTGGTTGTTGACTGACTGTTTTATACTATGTGGTTGTTGACTGTTAGATACTATGTGGTTGTTGACTGTCTGTTTTATACTATGTGGTTGTTGACTGTTTTATACTATGTGGTTGTTGACTGTCTGTTTTATACTATGTGGTTGTTGACTGTTTTATACTATGTGGTTGTTGACTGACTGTTTTATACTATGTGGTTGTTGACTGTTTTATACTATGTGGTTGTTGACTGTTTTATACTATGTGGTTGTTGACTGTTTTATACTATGTGGTTGTTGACTGTCTGTTTTATACTATGTGGTTGTTGACTGTTTTATACTATGTGGTTGTTGACTGTTTTATACTATGTGGTTGTTGACTGTTTTATACTATGTGGTTGTTGACTGTTTTATACTATGTGGTTGTTGACTGTTTTATACTATGTGGTTGTTGACTGTCTGTTTTATACTATGTGGTTGTTGACTGTTTTATACTATGTGGTTGTTGACTGTTTTATACTATGTGGTTGTTGACTGTTTTATACTATGTGGTTGTTGACTGTTTTATACTATGTGGTTGTTGACTGTCTGTTTTATACTATGTGGTTGTTGACTGTCTGTTTTATACTATGTGGTTGTTGACTGTTTTTTCATCTGTTTTTACTTAATTGTAGTTGAGCTCATTCTCCCATCATCAAATGTTGTGTGTGTTTTATATTGGGGACTGAAGCAGAAGGTTACATAGAGGGGGACTGTGGGACATCACCCTGGCCTGAACAACACACAGCGGTGTGTGTGTGTGTGTGTGTGTGTGTGTGTGTGTGTGTGTGTGTGTGTGTGTGTGTGTGCGTGTGTGTGTGTGTGGTGTGTGTGTGTGTATGTGTGTATGTGTGTGTGTGTGTGTGTGTGTGTGTGTGTGTGTGTGTGTGTGAACAACACCCTCTCTACAGCCTCATTAGCCAGACATTACAGTGCCTTGCAAAAGTATTCATCCCCCCTTGGCGTTTTTCCTATTTTGTTGCATTACAACCTGTAATTTAAATTGATTTTCATTTTTATTTCATGTAATGGACATACTCAAAATTGTCTAAATTGATTAAGTGAAAAAAAAAAAAAAATACTTGTTAAAAACATTCTAAAAAATAAATAACGGAAAACTGGTACGTGCATATATATTCACCCCCTTTTTTATGAAGCAACCAATTTCCTTCAGAAGTCACATAATTAGTTAAATAAAGTCCACCTGTGTGCAATCTAAGTGTCACATGATCTGTCACATGATCTCAGTATATATACACCTGTTCTGAAAGGCCCCAGAGTCTGCAACACCACTAAGCAAGGGGCACCACCAAGCAAGTGGCACCATGAAGACCAAGGAGCTCTCCAAACAGGTCAGGGACAAAGTTGTGGAGAAGTACAGATCAGGGTTGGGTTATAAAAAATATCAGAAACTTTGAACATCCCAAGGAGCACCATTAAATCCATTATTAAAAAATGGAAAGAATATGGCACCACAACAAACCTGCCAAGAGAGGGCCGTCCACCAAAACTCACAGACCAGGCAAGGAGGGTATTAATCAGAGAGGCAACAAAGAGACAAAAGATAACCCTGAAGGAGCTGCAAAGCTCCACAGAGGAGATTGGAGTATCTGTCCATAGGATCACTTTAAGCTGTACACTCCACAGAGCTGGGCTGTATGGAAGAGCGGCCAGATTAAAGCCATTGCTTAAAGAAAAAAATAAGCAAACAAGTTTGGTGTTCGCCAAAAGCCATGTGGGAGACTCCCCAAACATATAGAAGAAGGTACTCTGTTCAGATAAGACTAAAATTGAGCTTTTTGGCCATCAAGGAAAATGCTTTGTCTGGCGCAAACCAAACACCTCTCATCACCCCGTGAACACCATCCCCACAGTGAAGCATGGTGGAGGCAGCATCATGCTGTGGGGATGTTTTTCATCGGCAGGGACTGGGAAACTGGTCAGAATTGAAGGAATGATGGATGGCACTAAATACAGGGAAATTCTTGAGGGAAATCTGTTTCAGTCTTCCAGAGATTTGAGACTGGGACGGAGGTTCACCTTCCAGCAGGACAATGACCCTAAGCATACTACTAAAGCAACACTTGAATGGTTTAAGGGGAAACATTTACAGGTCTTGGAATGGCCTAGTGAAAGCCCAGACTTTAATCCAATTGAGAATCTGTGGTATGACTTAAAGATTGCTGTACACCAGCGGAACCCATCCAACTTGAAGGAGCTGGAGCAGTTTTGCCTTGAAGAATGGGCAAAAATCCCAGTGGCTAGATGTGCCAAGCTTATAGAGACATACCCCAAGAGACTTGCAGCTGTAATTGCTGCAAAAGGTGGCTCTACAAAGTATTGATTTTGGGGGGGTCAATAGTTATTTTGGTCTTATTTCTTGTTTGTTTCACAATAAAAAATATTTTGCATCTTCAAAGTGATAGGCATGTTGTGTTAGTGGGTCTATAAGGGTGTTTTCACATATGGTCCTCTTTAAAAGAACCGATCTCAGTCCTCTTTAAAGTGAACTCTGGGGTAAAAAAAAGTTCAATAACTCTTTGTACTGTGTTCAAACTGCCCTTGCCTTTGAATGAGGACTCAACTCTTTTGTCAATTCACTTCAACCATTTTCTGGACCGCTATGTTCAGAAAGGAACCAAGTTCTTTTTCACACCATGCACTCTGGGTTTTTACAAAGTGCAGGACAAGCCATTCAATCAGAATGTGTTATCAGACAGCTAGATATACCACCTTACATTTTGGAAGCTAATAGATTGCATTTAGTTAAAATATCAGACATAATAATTGTGATCAGAAGATACTATTAACATGTACATTTGATCGGTTACAGAATAAATAGCAATAGAATAACTGCAGAATAAATAATGCTGTAATTGAAGATTGTCCACCCAAGGTAGGCTACTGCCCCTTTAACAACTAGAATAGATTTTGTACCCTATGTTGCGATTCTCACAAAATAGACTGTGTTCTCACGCTATTCAAACCCCATAATCAATAAACAGCTTATGAAGCTCTCTTAGCCTGTACAGTCGTGGTCAAAAGGTTTTGAGAATGACACAAGTATTGGACTTCACAAAGTTCGCTGCTTCAGTGTTATGAGATATTTTTGTCAGATGTTACTATGGTATACTGAAGTATAATTACAAGCATTCCATAAGTGTCAAAGGCTTTCATTGACAATTACATTAAGTTTATGCAAAGATTCAATATTTGCAGTGTTGACCCTTCTTTTTCAAGACCTCTGCAATCCGCCCTGGCATGCTGCCAATTAACTTCTGGGCCACATCCTGACTGATGGCAGCCCATTCTTGCATAATCAATGCTTGGAGTTTGTCAGAATTTATGGGTTTTTGTTTGTCCACCCGCCTCTTGAAGATTGACCACAAGTTCTCAATGGGATTAAGATCTGGGGAGTTTCCTGACCATGTCACGAGTTGCTAAGCCAGAACCCAGAAGCAGACCAGGACAAGGTAAGTTGAAACGAAGGTGAGTGTTTATTTACAAGTTCAAGAGTGATGCTGAATAATCCAGGGAACAGAGCGGGCGGCGTTGATTAGTTGTTGGGGGTGCAGTGGTTGATCCCATCCTGGGTCGGCAGCCGCCGACCACCAGGCAGAGGTTGGATGAAGGTTCCGGACGGGTGACTGCAGATGGAACAAAACGGGGTAAGTAAGCAACAAACCAACAAGGTGCAAAAACAACAAAACTAACGCTAGGCTCTAAGACTGATACTCTGGTAAACCTACTGTTCATGGCTAACGATCCGGCAGGGAATGGATGTTAGGCCAGAGCCTAAGAAGGGTGATGATCAGGACCAGGTGTGCAGATTGCTGATGGGATGCAGGTGCGGAAATCAAGAGAGCTCCCCGGAGCGTTCCAGAACCCTCGGGAAACTGGAGATCACGAACATAACAACTAGTCCACAGACAGGACCCGACTCAGACTGCCGGGATCGTTACAGACCCTCCGGGAACGCCACCGGGCGGACTCCCGGAGCGCCAGGATGGAGGCGGTAGAAGTCACTGATGAGGTCAGCATCTAGGACCTGTCGCGCGGAATCCAACTCCTCTCTTCAGGACCATACCCTCCCAGTCCACGAGATACTGGAAACCCCGGCCCCGCCGTCTGGAATCCATGATGCGACGCACCGTGTAGGCAGGACCACCTCCGATCATCCGAGGAGGAGGAGGAGGAGGCGGAGGAGGCAACAGAGGACTGAGGAAAACAGGCTTGAGGCAGGAGACATGAAAGGTGGGATGGACTCTGAGCGTCCTCGGGAGTTTGAGTCGAACTGCCACCGGATTGATCACCTTCTCCACCACAAACGGACCAATGAACTTCGGTAACAACTTCCTAGACTCAGTCCGTAAAGGAAGATCCCGTGTGGCCAACCAGACCCTATCTCCGATGGTGTAGGTGGGAGCGGGGATCCGCGACGATTCGCCTGGAGCTGATACCGGTCCGAAACTCTAAGGAGTGCTTTTCTGGCCCGATGCCAGGTCCGGTGGCAACGAAGCGAATATGGACCTGAACAGAAGGCACTGAGAGCTCCTTCTCCTGAGAAGGGAACAAAGGGAGGTTGGTAGCCATACAGGCACTGGAAGGGAGACATCCCAGTGGCAGATGTAGGAGAGTATTGTGGGCATACTCAACCCAAGGCAACTGAGAGACCCAGGAGGTGGGGTTGGAAGAGGCCAGACAGCGTAGCGTGGATTCCATCTTCTGGTTGGCTCTCTCCGCCTGACCATTAGATTGGGGGTGAAAACCAGATGTGAGACTGACTGTAGCTCCAATGGCCAAACAGAAGGACTTCCAGACAGCAGAGGTAAACTGAGGGGCCACGGTCGGAAACGATATCACTGGGCAACCCGTGGACCCTGAAAACCTCCCTAACCAGGATCTCGGACGTCTCCGAGGCAGAGGGAAGCTTGGCAATAGGCACAAAGTGGGCGAACTTGCTGAATCTGTCCACGATAGTCAGAACGACCGTGTTCCCCTCAGAAGCGGGCAACCCAGTGACAAAGTCCAGGGCCAGATGCGACCATGGTCGCGGGGAATAGGAAGGGGGTGAAGTAGTCCAGAGCTGGGCCGATTGGTACTCTTATTCTGTGCACACACTGGACAGGCAGCAACATAACCCCCGAGTATCCTCGGCCATGGCAGGCCACCAAAAACGTCTGCGAAGAAACGCCATTGTCCGAGCCACGCCAGGGTGACAAGCCATCTTGCTGGCGTGGGACCATTTGAGGACAGCAGGACGAACCGACTCAGGCACAAACAACCGACCGGGTGGACCGTTACCGGGACCGGGCTGAGTCCGAAGGGCCGCCAGCACCTCCTCCTCAATCTTCCACATAACTGCTCCCACGACGCAGTTCCGGGGAGAATTGTCTCGGTCTTGGACCCACTCTCCTCCGTCTTGGAGAACATCCGGGACAAGGCGTCCGCCTTGCCGTTCTTAGATCCAGGTCGGAACGTCAGGGAAAACTTGAATCGTCCGAAAAACAACGCCCACCTGGCCTGGACCGGGAGTTGAGACGTTTAGCCGATTGCACGTAAGCAAGATTCTTGTGGTCAGTCCAGACAATAAACGGTTGCTCCGCCCTCCAACCAGTGGCGCCACTCCTCCAAGGCAAGTTTCACCGCGAGAAGCTCCCGGTTACCCACATCGTAATTCCTCTCCGCAGGCGAAAGGCGACGAGAGTAGTAGGCGCAGGGATGGAGTTTACTGTCCGTGGAGCATCGCTGCGACAGGATGGCGCTAACTCCCACATCAGAACGCGTCCACTTCAACGACGAACTGACGGGCCGTGTCCGGTTGAGAGAGAATCGGTGCGTTGGTGAATCGCCTCTTCAAATCCAGAAACGTTCGATCCGCCTCGGATTCCACTTGAAGGTCCTGATACTGGAAGTCAAGGCAGTTAACGGAGCGGCCACACGGCTGTAATCCCGGATGAATCTGCGGTAGAAATTCGCAAACCCCAAAAATCTCTGGAGCTGCAATCTCGTACCGGGCTGGGCCCATTCCAGAACCGCTCTAACCTTCTCCTGGTCCATCCTAATCTCTCCCCTGGAGATGATGTACCCGAGAAAGGATGTCGTGTGGGCGTGAAACTCGCACTTCTCGGCCTTCACGAACAGGCGATTCTCCAACAATCGCTGCAGAACCTGCCGGACATGCTGGACGTGGTCGGAAGGTTCCTTCGAGAAGATCAGAATGTCATCCAGGTAAACAAACACAAAGAGACCGATCATATCTCTCAGGACGTCGTTCACCATACTCTGGAATACCGCTGGAGCATTGGTCAGTCCAAACGGCATCACCTGATACTCGAAGTGACCCATCGGTGTATTGAAACCCGTCAACCACTCGTCCCCCTCTCTGATCCGGACCATGTGATACGCATTGCGTAGGTCTAGCTTGGTGAACACCGTAGCACCCTGTAAGGAGTCGAAGGCAGAACTCATCAAGGGCAGGGGATACTTGTTCTTGACCGTGATGTCATTCAACCCCCGATAATCAATACACGGTCGAAGAGAGCCATCCTTCTTACCCACAAAGAAGAATCCTACCCCCAGGGGGTGATGACGAGGGACGAACGAGACCAGCAGCTAGGGACTCCTTGATGTAGGTCTCCAAAGCCTCACGTTCAGGTCGGGAGATACTGTATAACCTTCCCTTGGGGTAGACAGCTCCAGGGAACAGGTTGATGGCACAATCATATGGTCGGTGGGGAGGGAGTGACAGAGCCTTCTGCTTACTGAAAACTTCCCCCAAATCGTGATATGTCTCGGGAACCAGGGACAAATCTGGGGGTTTAGCCTCAATCACCTGACTGGGAACCGAATGGGGGCAGGCAGTCTTGAGACAGTTAGCATGACAATCAAGGCTCCAACTCGTTACCTTGCCCGTCACCCAATCGAACGTGGGATTGTGTTCCTTCAGCCAGGGGTATCCAAGGACCAGAGGAACCTGGGAAGACGGCAGAATGAAGAATGAAATCATCTCAGAATGATTCCCGACAACCGCATCTTAACCGGTTCAGTCCTCATCGTGATACGTGCCAGACTACTGCCGTCCAGAGTGGTAGCTTCAATGGCTTCCGGCAATTGCTCTTGGAAAGCCCCAGCTGTTCCACCAACTCGGCATCTAGAAAGCTTCCATCGGCACCTGAATCGATAAAAGCGTTAATCGCTAAGCTCTGATTCCTGTTCATAAGGGTAGCCGGAAAACGGGGTCTGACAGAGGTATTGAGAGGTCGAAACTGGCTCGTAAAAGTCCTCCCAACTTTAGCGAGCCGCGCAGTTTGACGACCCGACTGGAACCTGAGAAGCTGATCGGTTGGACGGAGCCCATTGCTTCTCCCTCCTTCGCTCTCGGACTCGATTATCCACCCGAATAGACGAGGCTACCAAGCTGTCCAGGTCACTAGACTCCGGATAGGAGATCAACTCATCCTTGAGCTGCTCCGACAGACCCTGGTAAAAGGCCGCTTGCAGAGCCTCCTCATTCCACCCACTCTCCACAGCCAACGTCTTGAACTCGATCACGAAGTCGGCCACGCATGCGAAGTTCCTTGGCGAAAGCGAAAACAGGCGCCTAGCTGCGTCCCTCCCTCGGACGGAATGGTCGAAGAGCTTCCTCATCTCGGCCGTGAACCCCTGGTATGAAGCCATGCAGGGATCCTGTCGTTCCCAAACGGCTGAAGCCCACTCCAGCGCTCGACCACGCAGCAACTCAATCACAAAGGCTATCCTAGCCTTGTCTGTGGCATAAGAGTAGGGCTGTAGATCGAACACTAATCCACACTGCATAAGGAAGGAACGGCATCTTCCCAGCTCCCCTCATATTTATCCGGTGTCGGAACCTTGGGCTCACTGGAAGGACACAGCTTCAGAAGCGGCAGGCGAGATGGGTGAAACCGGTAGTGGATCTTCCACCGGACACTTGCGTTGGTTCTGGACCTCCGTCAGACCGGTAGAAAGGTTCCGAACTGACAACGCGATCTCCTGTAGTACCGTGCTATGATGGCCCAACATCTCCTCCTGCTGGGTAATGGCATGGCGAACAGAGTCCAGGTCCGCTGGGTTCATTACTGGCCGGATCGTTCTGTCACGAGTTGCTAAGCCAGAACCCAGAAGCAGACCAGGACAAGGTAAGTTGAAACGAAGGTGAGTGTTTATTTACAAGTTCAAGAGTGATGCTGAATAATCCAGGGAACAGAGCGGGCGGCGTTGATTAGTTGTTGGGGGTGCAGTGGTTGATCCCATCCTGGTCGGGCAGCCGCCGACCACCAGGCAGAGGTTGGATGAAGGTTCCGGACGGGTGACTGCAGATGGAACAAAACGGGTAAGTAAGCAACAAACCAACAAGGTGCAAAAACAACAAAACTAACGCTAGGCTCTAAGACTGATACTCTGGTAAACCTACTGTTCATGGCTAACGATCCGGCAGGGAATGGATGTTAGGCCAGAGCCTAAGAAGGGTGATGATCAGGACCAGGTGTGCAGATTGCTGATGGGATGCAGGTGCGGAAATCAAGAGAGCTCCCCGGAGCGTTCCAGAACCCTCGGGAAACTGGAGATCACGAACATAACAACTAGTCCACAGACAGGACCCGACTCAGACTGCCGGGATCGTTACAGACCATGGACCCAACATTTTGATGTTTTGTTCCCCGAGCCACTTAGTTATCACTTTTGCCTTATGGCAAGGTGCTCCATCATGCTGGAAAAGGCATTGGTCATTACCAAACTGTTCTTGGATGGTTGGGAGAAGTTGCTCTCGGAGGATGTGTTGGTACCATTCTTTATTCATGGCTGTGTTCTTAGGCAAAATTGTGAGTGAGCCCACTCCCTTGGCTGAGAAGCAACCCCACGCATGAATGGTCTCAGGATGCTTTACAGTTGGCATGACACAGGACTGATGGTAGCGCTCACCTTGTCTTCTCCGGACAAGCTTTTTTCCGGATGCCCCAAACAATCGGAAAGGGGATTCATCAGAGAAAATGACTTTACCCCAGTCCTCAGCAGTCCAATCCCTGTACCTTTTGCAGAATATCAGTCTGTCCCTGATGTTTTTCCTGGAGAGAAGTGGCTTCTTTGCTGCCCTTCTTGACACCAGGCCATCCTCCAAAAGTCTTCTCCTCACTGTGCTTGCAGATGCACTCACACCTGCCTGCTGCCATTCCTGAGCAAGCTCTGCACTGGTGGTGCCCCGATCCTGCAGCTGAATCAACTTTAGGAGACGGTCCTGGCGCTTGCTGGACTTTCTTGGGCGCCCTGACGCCTTCTTCACAACAATTTAACCTCTCTCCTTGAAGTTCTTGATGATCCGATAAATGGTTGATTTAGGTGCAATCTTACTTGCAGCAATATCCTTGCCTGTGAGCCCTTTTGTGCAAAGCAATGATGACGGCACGTGTTTCCATGCAGGTAACCATGGTTAACAGAGGAAGAACAATGATTTCAAGCACCACCCTCCTTTTTAAAGCTTCCAGTCTGTTATTCTAACTCAATCAGCATGACAGGAAGTGATCTCCAGCCTTGTCCTCGACAACACTCTCACCTGTGTTAATCGAGAGAATCACTGACATGATGGCAGCTGGTCCTTTTGTGGCAGGGCTGAAATGCAGTGGAAATGTTTTTGGGGATTAAGTTCATTTTCATGGCAAAGAGGGACTTTTGCAACTAATTGCAATTCATCTGATCACTCTTCATGCCATTCTGGAGTATATGCAAATTGCCATCATCAAAACTGAGGCAGCAGACTTTGTGAAAATTAATAGTTGTGTCATTCTCAAAACATTTGACCACGACTGTAGATAACATATTGCAAACAAATAATCTGAACTAAAAACTCCACACATTTTGGAATTTCTGTGCATTCTTGACAATCGTTAATCAATACCCAAAAACAGAACACGTTTTTTGTCTGCGAACCTGCACATCATCATCTTCTCTCTTTTGGGGCATCAATGTGAGGGGTTACGGCAGGGGGAACGGTGTTGCAGTAGTCTAGTGTGTGGTGCGGGAATAATGACAAGCGAACCTGAGGGCTTTGTGTTCACATTGTCATAATTCAAGCGAACCGAACTCAGACCACCTCTCGAGATGGTCTCAGTTCTGTTCGCTTCGGGGGCTCTTTTGAGTGTTCACACTGCACAAAAAAATTATCGAACTGCACTGAGTTCACAAAAATTGGCTGAAAGGGACCAAGTGTGAAAACACCCCAAGGCTTCCGGACCAAGTGTGAAAACACCCCAAGGCTTCCGGACCAAGTGTGAAAACACCCCAAGGCTTCCGGACCAAGTGTGAAAACACCCCAAGGCTTCCGGACCAAGTGTGAAAACACCCCAAGGCTTCGGACCAAGTGTGAAAACACCCCAAGGCTTCCGGACCAAGTGTGAAAACACCCCAAGGCTTCGGACCAAGTGTGAAAACACCCCAAGGCTTCCTGACCAAGTGTGAAAACACCCCAAGGCTTCTGGACCAAGTGTGAAAACACCCCAAGGCTTCCGGACCAAGTGTGAAAACACCCTGAAACACTCTGAACCTGAGGCTTCCTGAATGCCATTACAACTTCAATACTGGATAACACTTGGCCTTATCAAACTCTGTCAACAACATTTTACATTTTAGTCATTTAGCAGACGCTCTTATCCAGAGCGACTTACAGTTAGTGAGTGCACACATTAACAACCTTTGTTAAGATATACAACTACGTTTCCTTAATGTCAGTGTGGAAAATATATAACCACACAACCTGTTCTGTTTCCTAGACAGGCTTCCTTTATTTCAGTTTTTATTATCCAATAGCACAGTAATGACACAATAGTAGACCTGGTCCTCTGTAGCTCAATTGGTAGAGCATGGCACTTGTAACGCTAGGGTAGTGGGTTCAATCCCGGGACCACCCATACGTAAAATGTATGCGCGCATGACTGTAAGTCGCTTTGGGTCGTCAGTTGAACGGTGTTTCCTCTGAACATTGGTGCGCGCTGGCTTCGGGTTATGCGAGCGGGTGTTAAGTGGCGCGGCTTGGCGGGTCATGTTTCGGAGGACGCATGACTCGACCTTCACCTGTCCCGAGCGCATGACTCGACCTTCACCTGTCCCGAGCCCATGACTCGACCTTCACCTGTCCCGAGCCCATGACTCGACCTTCACCTGTCCCGAGCCCATAACTCGACCTTCACCTGTCCCGAGCCCATGACTCGACCTTCACCTGTCCCGAGCCCCGTGACTCGACCTTCACCTGTCCCGAGCCCATGACTCGACCTTCACCTGTCCCGAGCCCGTGACTCGACCTTCACCTGTCCCGAGCCCGTGACTCGACCTTCACCTGTCCCGAGCCCATGACTCGACCTTCACCTGTCCCGAGCCCATGACTCGACCTTCACCTGTCCCGAGCCCATGACTCGACCTTCACCTGTCCCGAGCCCATGACTCGAACTTCACCTGTCCCGAGCGATGGGGAGTTACAACAACAACAAAAAGCACAATTTAATCTGACAAAATGCTACGCAGACATATTATTATTATGACGTAGAAGAACAAGCAGCCGAAAGAGAGATCCTCTGCCTCTGATAGTTCTGGGTAACTGCCAGACTGAGCAAAACATAGAGATCATTTGTTAAAAGTCATGTAATGATTAACTAGGCTATTAATCATCAAGACTTATTATCCATAATTTATTATAAATCATTTATACATACCTCTCTCAGTCAGCAACAGTCTTCTGATGGCTTCATGAAACACAGTTGACTCCACACTGAAATACTGAAATAAAAGGAACAGATAGCTAATAGCCAATGTCAGGAGCACTAATTGGCATATCACATAATAAAAGATTATGTTTAGCTGAAAAAAGTTTGGCTGGCTAGCTTGTAAAGTGCTCGAATTAAAGTAGCCTAGCTTTTTATGTTTAGCTAGCTAAGTTAGCTAGCTAGCTACCTTACAAACGTGTTCAAGTTCGAATAAAGTTTTAACTTTAGTTATCTAGCCTGTAATTTATCATATGACTTTGGCTTCATATATTTGAATTAAATAATGTACTTTGCTTACCTTAATATGTTAGAAAAAATAGTGTGCTTATTGGTAGGCTACTTGCAAGTTGGTTCAACCCCTATCCGCTTGTGTCATCATGCTGGCATGACAGTTGGCTTTTGAATTGGAATGGCAGTTACATTTTGAATTGATCAAAAGGTTTGTATGAACCTTGCTGTTTGCCACTCAGACCTAGGCAACAATGTTGCAAAATGGATCTTCCCGTTGCGTTAGTGCGTTTACGTGTCAGACGTCAGGGTCATTCTACAGATTCGGTGCCTTTTGTGATTGAGGAGGATGAAACAATGAACATTAAAATCTTAAGCTTTTTTTTATTTGATGTGACAAAGTAATGTGTGTACTTGATAGAAAATACATTTTCCCATCTCAATGTAGAGTATTAAGTTATTATTCTGTATTATTTTCTCAAACAAGTCCCAATTTAATTCAACCCCGTCACAGTCATTTTGTTATTCAACTATTCATTTTTCCAATAAGCTTGAGATCAGCTTCTGGCATAATATCACAGTTTAGATGTCCCTTGTAAATAATGGCATATTGTAATTAAAGAGAAAATCAAGAAAAACTGACCAGCACCATCCTTTCCAGTTTACGATGAAGACATTTCTAATCTAACTCCACATTTTCGCAAGAAATGTGCAAGAATGCTGCGTAATTCCTGACAAAATTGAAATAGCCTTATTTACCCCTGATTTAATACACACAATAAAAACACTATTGATGTTATATTTTGTGTATTTAATACAAAAATGTAAAAAAATAATCTCGTAACAGGGATGAATGCACCGCAACAGGGTTGAAAATCATGTAACAGGGTTGAGTGAAAAGCATCACGTGTCATATGTTTTATCTTTTTGAGATCACTAACATGTTGCCATTTTTTTAACATTTTAAACATTTTTAAACCTACTGTCAACATAGCTTTTTAAAATCTAAAGAATCTAGATGAAAGCTAGACAGAGTAAAACACATTAATGAACTAATAACAGTAACAACATTTAATTGATTTCATAAAAATATCCATCTGATAATGGCAGGAGTCTGTTTGAACATTGAGCAAACATCTTAACATTGATAACCTATATAGGTCACATGTTGCCATTTTTTTACATTTTAAACTACTGTCAACATAGCTTTTAAAGTTTAAACAATCAAGATGAAATCTAGACAGATTAAAACACATTAATAAACTAACAACAGTTACAACATTTCATTGATTTCATAGAAATATCCAGAGTAATGGCAGGAATGTCTGTGTTGTTTGAATGTTTGAACATTAAACAAACATCTTAACATTAATAACCTATAGGTAAGCCTACAGTTTGTTCACCATTTTTACTGAGAGAGCCTAGCCCACACTTCCTTCTGTATTTCCATGTGCCTAGAAGTCACCGGTTTAGGGGGATCAATGTGTTCCAAGATGTCCTCAAATGGATACCACAGGATATCATCAAGAAGTGGCCAGAAGCAGGGACGGCTTGTTCAATAGGGCGATATGGGCGACGCACTGCCAAACGGGAAAAGGAAGGGATTTTTTTTCTAATCAATTATTAAAAAATAAAATAAAAATAAAATTATAATTTTTTTTTATAAATTTATAAAAAAATATATCACGGCAACAGCAGTTATCAGTGTTCACGTCTGATCTGCCAGCCACTAAATGTCAAATCAGGCTAAAGTCGTGGCTTCAAATGGCCCGCCCGTTTTTTGGGCGATTTCAGTCAGGTTGAAAATCGCCCAGAAGTCTCTCATAGCCTGTCATGTAAAATCTATTTTTTCACATTTCAAAGCTTTCAATACATTCTCTATGGGTGTCTGTGTGCATGCACTACGCGCTTTCGTCATACGTGACGTAACGTTGAACGTAACTAAGACAATGGCGGCTATCAGCGTCTATGTTGCGACCTGCAGTGTGGCGTTATTTTATGTTTTTAATTTGTAGACTTAGTTTACAAACATTCTGCAAACATTCTGCTTTGGACTGATCTTCGGTTTTGGACTGATCTTGTTGATCGTGTACATACCCGCTACTGAACGGACTAAATAATGAAAACGCTGCTGGCAGAGAGGTGGAGCCGGCCACCTTCACCCTGGTCAGAGCGGACCGCGATCCTGGTAAGAGAGCGACTGTACCCCGACATTGAACTGCTTTCTGTGTCATTGAACCTTACTATTGTTGATAAAACAAGTTTACTGGAGAACGGAGAAAAAGTAGAGACTTTTGGACAAGGTGGATAATTGTATAATATAAGGCAGTTTATTCAGAGGTAAAGATATCTGCAATCGCGTTCACGGACCCGTTCGTCAAACTCTTAGGGAGCTATAAATCAAGCCCCATTACTTACCATATCAGATAAGAGAAATTGCTGCAGCTACATATATTTTACATCCTGGCCCTACATAGTTCACTATTTGCATCACTTACCAAAATATTACATGTGGTCATATATGCTTGGAAAGTGGAGATGCCATAGAACGTCAAAAAAAGTAAACATTGCTGGAGACACATTGCGTTTGCTAGCGAAGAGATTTGTTGTGGCAAATGAACTTGGGCTGGGAATTGCCAGGAACCTCACGATAAGATATATGCATCAGCATTGCGAGTCTCATGATTCTATACGATTGCGATTCGATACTGTGATTTTATTGCGCACCATATGTCTGTTGCAGAGGGATCAGAAAGCCATGAGAACGAGTTTTTGATCAGTCATGGAAATAAAAGTGCTGAAAACAAATTGGCTCCCAATGTGAAAAGATTGAGAACAAGCTATGAAGGAACAATAATGGTGTTTTGGTGCAGGTACAGCCAACTAGCGCTAAAATATTGCGATATTGTCAATACAGTATATCGTAAAGTATCACTATGTAACTCGATTTCTTTCACCCCAATCCCTCAAATTAACGGTAAATAACTGAATTGTTTGCCCCACATTTAGCTAAGATGATTAGCTAGCCAGCTAAAATGTTTTATTTAGTTAGCAGTCGCATCTACAATAGTTTACTGTCAATAACATGTCTCCAAAAATGACGTGGTGTCTCCAATTGTGTTGACATTTTACAATTGCAATGCGCATCCATGAGTATCCACTTTCTGAGCTCAGCTGGTAGAGCATGGTGCTTGTAACGCCAAGGTAGTGGGTTCGATCCCGGGACCACCCATACACAAAAATGTATGCACGCATGACTGTAAGTCGCTTTGGATAAAAGCGTCTGCTAAATGGCAATATTATTATTATTATTATTATTATCTGAAGAGAGCCCCGAAACATTGTGTGCAGACATTTTATGCAATAAATGAAGTAGGTTCAATCTAGTAGTTCTGATCTTCTGATTGGTCCTGATGAGTTAGGGCGAGGTCCCCTCCAGGCTACTGTCACTGTTGCATTGGCTCTGAGTCGGGTTCTCTGTCTTCAAATGTTCAGCCTAAGAGAGGGGATTTTTGTGTGTGTGTGTGTGTGTTTAACAGTGATGAGTGTGTGTGTGTGTGTGTGTTTAACAGTGATGATGTGTGTGTGTGTGTGTGTTTGTGTGTGTGTGTGTCCTCAGAGCAAGAACTCGTGAGTTGGAAGAACTGAGAGGCCTATGGCGTGGGTGTTGTCCTTGGCCACCTGCTGACAAGGCTGACAAGATAGGACCCTTTTGTCCATTGTTATTGGATAGGAACATAACTTATAACCAGCTCCTGACCTAAATAGATCTTAGCACAACATTTTACTCAACATATCATATTCCATATTCACTATAACAAATATATTTACTACGACATTAGCAAGAACCCGCCACATCCTCAGCCGGCTAATCCAGTGTGAAGTTTTTGCGGAGTGTTTGAGTTAGCTTTGCGAGGCAAAGATGAAACTGAGGGCTCCACCAACCCTGGTAAGCCAACACTTTTGAGATCAGTCAATAAATGCTTCTGGTATTGACTTATATGCTGCCCCTGTCTTCATGTTGTTGCTGGACATATCTTTTTTTAAATGTGTGTAGGTCACCTAAATCATCAGAAAAATTGCCCCTCCTGAGAATTTTTTCAGGAGCCGCCACTGGCCAGAAGTACCTATTTGGTCCAGCACAGCACATGCATTTGACCTGCACATGGGATTCATCTGTGGCTAGAATTATTCCGGGATAGAAATCGTCATCATATTTGGCCACGCACCATTTCCCGCATATGTCTGGATTTGCCCAATCAACCTCCCTCTGTGACACGACTGATGTAACTTTTAGGGGTAAATGTGAAATGTTGTGTATTGAAACACCTGGCATTCCAGTTTCTTGTTGTGGACTGTGCACATACAGCTTACATCACGGTAGGCAATTTGCCTTGCAGCCACACAAACAAGTTGGTGGATCCGCATTGTGGATGGAACTACTGGCAAATTGGCTGGCATACCTTGGACGGCTTTCTCGATGGCCTCGTCTTCAATGAAGTAAAGCTTGATGGCAGTGTTGTTCTCCTCTAAGACCCTGTACAGAGTATGAGCATTTGGGATGTCACATCCTTGACTTATCAGCCTGTCTGCGGTTCTTTTTAGGGTTGCACCAACACCATCTGGTGCTCCCTTCCCATGCCCTGCTTCAAAGAAATTCCAAGACCCTGCCCCTCAAGCCCCTCTTGGCCAGTTCTGTGCTGAACAGAAAGAAATTGCCCTTTTTGCCTGTACTGGGTACAAGGGCCATCGCTGAAGAAGTGTACTGTTGATATGTTGGGGTGGGTATGTTGCAGGTCATCAAGCACAGGACTGAGGTGTGCCCAGATAGCAGGAGGAGCCTTATTCCTTGATGGAGAAATGGTGGTGAAGCAAGTTGGTTGCTGATTCTGTCCAACGTAGAGGACACCTGTGTGGAGGACGGCCTGTTCATGAGATGAACCAAAGTGAACAGACTGTATCTCTGTCCCATATCTGCAGGTGAAGTTTTCTGAAAATCAATATGGATAAGGCACTCATCTGCAGACATGTTTTTCTTGAGTTCGCGACAGTAAGCATACTGCTGTTTAATGTTGAAAAGATGTTTCCGAAACCTGAAGAGGAGCGTATGAAACAACTGTACTAGTTGTTCCTGCGTCATGTTTACCTCATCCTTCACAGTGACTTTTACTGTTTGACCTTCCTCATTTTTTCTTTGCTTTTCTTTGACCGCCAAGGCAGTATACTGTATGTCTTTTTAGACTAGTCTTCATTTACATTCTCTAGTCTTTTTATGCATTACCAAATTATGCTTTAAAGCAACAAAACTTTATTTTCTGTTGATTGTGTGTCCATGACCACCACCACCTCGTGTCTTAAAGATCTTACATTTCCAGGAGAATTACCTGACCACCGCGCGCGGATGTCCCTCACCTTCCTCTCTATGTGTGTTTCCTTTCTGCTGCTGTTTTTTCCATTGTTGAATCTGAAATTGTAGGTCAAGGTCAAGTCAATGACCTGCTTACTCTTCAAGACTAAATATTGTATCCTTTTAATCACTATGTAGTAAAATGAACATGAACTTGCAGATAATACTCCTAAATATGTCAATGTATATAGGAGAGAGAACAAATTAATTGTCACTTTTTTAAAGTTATTATTTTCAAAAATTCCTCGTACTTTTAGTTGATACTGTAAAACCGTAAACAACAAACATTCAACAAGAAAATATGATTGGTATTAAGCAATATACATTAAATATTGCTAAGATTTAACAGCTATTCAACCCTGTAACAGCCATTCAACCCCGTAACATTGAAAAATGTGATGGGGTTGAATGTGACAGGGTTGAAGATTTTGTACTAATCTGTTGCTAATTCGGGATGCTAGCAGCTAGCAGTGTGCCACATGGCCTTATTCAACAAAAGACATTGTTATACTTCATAGCTATAAAAACAATTATTGGTAAAATCTTAACTATGAATTCCCCCAACAGAGTTGAATACCTGAGATTGACAAAGCCCATATGTGCTTAAAAAAACATGAAATATTTATAAAAGTGAGAGAGCAGCTTACCACTTGTCACACCAGGCTTCTCTGAAGACTTGTATGATGTCACTTCCTCATAAATGATGTCCACAGGATCAAACCATTATTTAATTGTGAGTGGGGTATTGTTGCGTTACGGGGTTGAAAGAAATACAAGGACAGGGGTAAAAGCCTGAATTTCTCAGAAAATAAAATGTCTTATGCTGAGAAAATGGATTATGCATAATAAGGGGGCATATACAATTAATTTAACAAAAAAAAGCATTATTATTTAACACTGTGTACTCAAAATGAGTCACGCCATTTGCATGATGGTCAATTGGGACAGGCGAAATTCTTAATACTCCTAAGAAAAGCAAACATATAAGTATTGAAATTCATCTCTGTTTAAAATCATATTCTCTACTCCATATTAAAAACATGTAAAACTTTGAAATGTTGTAATTTAAGTGTAGTTTGATAAATGTTCTGACAAGTTATAACACTAGTACATCTTGGGACACTGACAATACTGAAATGTCACCGAATCTGTAGAATGACCCGTCAGCTAGCCATTTGTCTGACCTGGCGAAATCATGCAGCAGCATCATTAATATGGATATAAATGTCAATGCAAAAAACAGCTGAAACAAATTAAAACGGAATGTTTGCTGTAATTTCATAGTTTGATGTGACTGGGTTAGCTTTTGTTAGCTGTTGTTTTCTAAAATCCCCATTACACCCTGGGGTAGGGATAGCACCCACAAGGTTCTTTGCCTTGACTGTTATATATACAGTATATAGTATTTTTTTGGGGTTAGAACCCCAAATAACCATTTTTCTAAGAGTGTACACTGCCCAGTAGCAGCAGGATCACTCATGGTCAATGGTTTCAATCATGCACAGCAACAGATCGCTCTTGGTAGAGTGTTTAGTAGAAAATCATATTCTGAACAAAATATAACCGCAACATGTAAAGTGTTGGTCCCATGTTTCAAGGGCTGAAATAAAAGATCCCAGAAATGTTCCATACACACAAAAAGCTTATTTCTCTAACATGTTGTGCACAAAAAGGTTCTATATAGAACCCCAAATAACCCTTTTTGACAGTGAGGTGCAAGAGCAGAGTTGACAGAAGTTGACGTTAGGTCCCTTCCCTTACCAACCCATCAGCTCCCTGTTAGGTCCTTTGGGCTGCAAAGCGCACTGGGCAAAACTCTTCTGAATAAAAATGATGCTTTTAACTAACTTAGGCGACGACTTTCTCTATTTATTATTAGATGGTTATTTGTTTATTTTCCCGGTTTTTGGAATGGCACCGTTACTATGGAGATGATGCTGTCAAAAAGCATTTGATGTAGGCTAAACATTTCTAGGCCAGAATGACTTGGCATATACAGTGCCTTCGGAAAGTATTCAGACCCCTTATCCTTTTCTACATTTTGTTACGTTACAGCCTTCTTCTAAAATTGATTAAATTGGTTTTTTTCCTCATCAATCTACACACAATACCCCATAATGACAAAGCAAAAACAGGTTTTTATTTTCTTTAGCAAATGTATTTAAAAAAAATACAAAACTGAAATATTGCATTTACATAAGTATTCAACCCTTTACTCAGTACTTTGTTGAAGCACCTTTGGCAGCGATTACAGCCTCGAGTCTTCTTTGGGTATGATGCTACAAGCTTGGCACATCTGTGTTTGGGGGAGTTTCTTCCATTCTTCTCTGCAGATCCTCTCAAGCTCTGTCAGGTTGGATGGGGAGCGTCGCTGCACAGCTATTTTCAGGTCTCTCCAGAGATATTCGATCGGGTTCAAGTCCGGGCTCTGACTGGGCAACTCAAGGACATTCTAAGACTTGTCCCGAAGCCACGCCTGCGTTATATTGGCTGTGGACTTAGGGTCGTTGTCCTGTTGGAAGGTGAACCTTCGCCCCAGTCTGAGGTCCTGAGTACTCTGGAGCAGGTTTTCATCAAGGATCTCTCTGTACTTTGCTCCGTTCATCTTTCCCTCGATCCTGACTAGTCTCCCAGTCCCTGCCACTGAAAAACATCCCCACAGCATGATGCTGCCACCACCATGCTTCACCGTAGGGATGGTGCCAGGTTTCCTCCAGACGTGACGCTTGGCATTCAGGCCAAAGAGTTCAATCTTGGTTTCATCAGACCAGATAATTTTGTTTCTAATGGCCTGAGAGTCTTTAGGTGCCTTTTGGCAAACTCCAAGCGGGCTGTCATGTGCCTTTTACTGAGGAGTGGCTTCCGTCTGGCCCCTCTACCATAAAGGCCTGATTGGTGGAGTGCTGCAGAGATGGTTGTCCTTCTGGAAGGTTCTCCCATCTCCACAGAAGAACTATAGAGCTCTGTCAGAGTGACCATTGGGTTCTTGGTCACCTCCCTAACCAAGGCCCTTCTCCCCCGATTGCTCAGTTTGGCTGGGCGGCCAGCTCTAGGAAGAGTCTTGGTGGCTCCAAACCTTTTCCATTTAAGAATTATGGAGGCCACTGTGTTCTTGGGGACCTTCAATGCTGCAGAAATGTTTTGGTACCCTTCCCCAGATCTGTGGCTCAACACAATCCTGTCTCGGAGCTCTACGGACAATTCCTTCGACTTCATGGCTTGGTTTTTTCTCTGACATGCACTGTCAACTGTGTGACCTTATATAGACAGGTGTGTGCCTTTCCAAATCATGATGATCAATGGAAACAGGATGCACCTGAGCTCAATTTCGAGTCTCATAGAAAAGGGTAGAGGAAGAGGAAGAGGAAGAGGAAGAGGAAGGGGAAGGGGAAGAGGAAGAGGAAGAGGAAGAGGAAGAGGAAGAGGAAGAGGAAGGGGAAGAGGAAGAGGAAGAGGAAGAGGAAGAGGAAGAGGAAGGGGAAGGGGAAGAGGAAGAGGAAGAGGAAGAGGAAGGGGAAGGGGAAGAGGAAGAGGAAGAGGAAGAGGAAGAGGAAGAGGAAGGGGAAGAGGAAGAGGAAGAGGAAGAGGAAGAGGAAGAGGAAGAGTGGGAACTCTGGGGACCTGGTGTCCAAGTAGGCTACATGTCACAGGTAAGACATTTAACTTGTTTAGTATAGTCCGTTTGTAACTCCACCCACTACTTGTAGCTGTATAGTCAGTCTGTTTGTGTTGTTGGTAACTAGCTAGCACTCACTTACATACTGTATCTGCTAGCACCGTCATGAAAAGGGGCCTGAGGGAAGTCCTACAATATTAGGTTTTCCTAAGTAGTGAGAACGCTCGGGAGCAGGCAATGTTGAAAAGTAATCTTTAGACATGTTGTACTTTTCTTAAATGTCGTTTTGTAATTGTCTAAAACAAGCCGACAACCAGAAAACTGCGTTTGAAAAAGGCGAGTTTTTTTTTGTTGCTGTGAGCCAATGGGGTAACCTAGGTAACCACAAGTCGTGTTCCCCAGAGGCGGGCGAGGCCGCGAAATTTCATCTAATACCGACTGGGAATATTACCCATAATGCTAATTTACTGCACATCCCTAACTACCGTGGTAATTATTCATCACAGTAGTAATAATCATTTTTGCAACACACTGATGTCCTTTATCATCTATGATCTTACGACCCGCTGCCCTGCTGCCAAATAAAGCAAGGTTATATAACGGGAAATAAGCACTAGGTCTAAAACGAGAGCTTGTGGAAAATTACACTTCCACGCTTGGATGAGGTCGCATCCGTGCAAGCTACAAATACTAGCTGCCCACTGGGCACAGACTTCAGTTCCAACAGCTAGTGTTGATTTACATTTGGTTGAGTTGTCAGCTGACGGGAATTCAACGTGAAATCAACAGAAAAATGTCATTATGTCATTGGATTTTAGGTTAAAAGTTGGGTGGAAAAAGACGAAAACCCCTTATTGACTTTTTTTTATGTTGATGACTTTTTTTTTTATCCAATCAGTTTTCAACGTTGATTCAAATCAAATCAAATCAAATCAAATCACATTTTATTGGTCACTTACACGTGTTTAGCAGATGTTATAGCAGGTGTAGCGAAATTCTTGTGCTTCTAGCTCCCACAGTGCAGTAATATGAATGTCATCACATTGATATTTATTGTTGAAATGATGTGGAAACAATGTTAATTCAATCCGTTTTTTCCTCAGTGGTTGGTCACTTCACTGAAAAGTTTCTATTTTTGGGGCAGCTGCCATGATTTGGTCAAAATCCAATAATTGTTTATTTGTGACATGAGCCTAACACAACAGGTGTAGACCTTACCGTGAAATGCTTACTTACAAGCCAGCAGTCTTATCAAATCAAATCAAATTTTATTGGTCACATACATATATTTAGCAGATGTTATTGCGGGTGTAGCGAAATGCTTGTGTTCCTAGCTCCAACAGTACAGTAGTATCTAACAATTAAAAACAATACACACAAATCTAAAAGTAAAAGAATGGAATTAAGAAATATATAAATAGCTTGGGGGTAGAAGCTGTTAAAGAGTCTTTTGGACCTAGACTTGGCGCTCCGGTATCGCTTTCCATGCGGTAGCAGAGAGAACAGTCTATGACTTGGGGGACTGGAGTCTTTGACAATTCTTTGGGCCTTCCTCTGACACTGCCTGGTATATAGGTCCTGGATGGCAGGAAGCTTGGCCACAGTGATGTACTGGGCCGTACGCACTACCCTCTGTAGCGCCTTATGGTCGGATGCCGAGCAGTTGCCATACCAGGCGTTGATGCAACCGGTCAGGATGCTCTCGATGGTGCAGCTGTAGAACTTTTTGAGGATCTGGGGACCCATGCCAAATCTTTTCAGTCTCCTGAGGGGGAAAAGGCGTTGTCGTGCCCTCTTCACGCACTGTCTTGATGTGTTTGGACCATGATAGTTTGTTTGTGATATGGAGACCAAGGAACTTGCGAAGCTCTCGACCCACTCAACCAGTAGAATCCTGATTCCTGCACGAAAGTGTTTGCTCTGCCCCTGTTTCTCCCTGTATTAAAGTGTTTGCCCCTGTCTCTGTTTCTCCTGTATTAAAGTGTTTGCCCTGTCTCTGTTTCTCCCTGTATTAAAGTGTTTGCCCTGTCTCTGTTTCTCCTAGATGGGAGAAGAGGGGGAAGACAAAAGTTCAATAATTGTGCAACATTTCAAAATGCAATCACCTGAAAAACAATAGGCTACTTTTGTGGTTTTGGTTTGAAGTTTCCTTGGTGAATTAGCCCCAAGTGAATTAGCCTATGTGATACCCTATTTAACAGTATGTAAGAAAATGCATCTATTGAACAAAATAAATCTGCAATTCTGGATCCCTATTTTGACAGTAACATTATAGCAACAATAGCCTAATTGTCAACCAAAAATTCAAGCAATCACTGGTTTAGGTATTGCACATCAAAATATATTTATCGTGCATTCCTGCTTGGACTTGGTTAGATGAAACAACTTGAGTTGAGAATATATCCAGAGACCAAAAAGCTGAAATGATAAACCCATTTTTGATTTGCTGGAGGAGGGAATTGCATTAAATCTAATTGTTAATTTCCCATGATTAACTGACTGTAAAGACGGGGTTGTCGCTAGTGATAGCATATTGTGGAAAGTAGTCTAAACACTCCACAGAAAATAGCATATTGTGGAGAATGCATTCGGGGATATTAAAGTATTAAAGGGATATTAAAGTATTAAAGGGTATTCATGTGTGTGTGTGTGTCTGGTGTCCGAGAGATCACACAGGTTGGCACATCTATAAATCTCCAGCCAATTACAGCAGAGTAACACCTGCAGCCGGGCACCGAGAGCACGTTCACGCACGCACGCATGCACGCACGCACGCACACACACACGCACGCACACACGCACGCACGCACTGTCTATTACTAAGGGTTACAATAAGCAACGTTAATGCGCTGAGGCTCAGCTGTGATGTTTAAAAATATCTTTATCTGAACTCAAGACAATTTCCCTGACATTCGCAGATATCACATTCACGGTAAACGCTGCGGATGTCCACTCAAGCGTAATTTACCTTTAAAAGTCAAGTGCAGTGTGCTTGGCGGCAATTTGCCCTATGTCGACATTCTTGTATAATCACAAGTAATAACAAAATTCTATATTTGAACAAAGTCCTTTATTATGTATTATGTTTATGAAACCAAAAACATTCTCTGTACAAAGTATTTACAAAAGGTTCCTTTACATGGTCAGGACACTCCAACACAGTTCTTCACAAATTATATAATATCTCAACGTTGTTCATGGAAATCCAACTACTGCATAGATCTCAACAAAACTAAGTGATAAAACTATAAACTTATTTACAAACGTATCAGAGACAGATCAAATCTATTCTCCTTTTTAAATGTTTTAAAAACATTACCTGAAGGATAGTTTCTAGGATCATTTAATCGTTAAAGGATCTTATTTAAAGAATAAAGCTCGGGTATTTTGCCCGGTTGGGATTAGGATTACATTTAATCTACAAAATCATGGTTTCTTTGATCAATAGTCAGCCATTTTAATCCTGTAATGTAATAATATTTCAATTGACATCAGTATTGGGGGGGGGAACACAAACATTCTCTCTTTATTAATTTGAATAGCTTATCAAATTCTCAGACTGTCACACAAAGGAGATTCTGAATAACTAATCTGGTATATTGCTTTATCTGTTGCTCCAGATATTGGTTCAGTTTATTGATCCTGTGGATTAATAAACATTTCAAACCCATTTTCCGAGTGTTGCTAGGGAACACAGCACAACTGAAGATCTCTCCCAGTTAGATTGAGTCAAGCTCGCCATATTAAAAACACACACACCATGCAACACACACACACACACACACACCAGCTTCAGGGCTGAGGTTTATTGAGGTCTCTTTTCCTGAATAATACAATATAAATATACACACTATACACAACACACATACACTGAGTGAACAGAACATTAGGAACACCTGCTCTTTCCATGACATAGACTGACCAGGTGAATCCAGGTGAAAGCTATGATCCCTTATGGATGTCACTCGTTAAATCCACTTCAATCAGTATAGATGAACGGGAGGAGACAGGTTGAAGGATTTTTAAGCCATGAGACAATTGAGACATGGATTGTGTATGTGTGCCATTCAGAGGGTGAATGAGCAAGGCAAAATATTTAAGTGCCTTTGAACAGGGTATGGTAGTAGGTGCCAGGCGCACCGGTTTGTGTCAGCAACTGCAACGCTGCTGGGTTTTTCACACTCAACAGTTTCCTGTGTGTATCAAGAATGGTCAAACTAGCTTGACACAACTTTAGGGAGCGTTGGAGTCAACATGGGCGAGCATCCCTGTGGAACGCTTTCAACACTTTGTAGAGTACATGCCCCGACGAATTGAGGCTGTTCTGAGGGCAAAATGGGGTGTAACTCAATATTAGGAAGGTGTTTCTAATGTTTGGTATTCTCCGTGTATATATACACACATTAAAATATAAAAAACACAGTCATGGGAAGCACAAATAAAACATCACAAATCACCCAGAAAAACAGTTACATTCCTCAACAAAATAAGTCCCCAATCAATACTTTAAATTGTCTGAATGGCACCAGAACATCAAGATGACATTTATTTAAAATATTATAATTTTACGGTGCATTAAAACTAAAAGCAGATTTACTTCGCTCGGTGGAGACCCTGGGAACCTGAAGAGTTAACCAATCCTGTGAACGGGTTCGGCAACTCAGGAGTTAACCAATCCTGTGAACGGGTTAGGCAACTCAGACGTCTATACTTCAACAGTAAAGTTAGATCAGACGGAAGTTTAATAAGTAGGGCGAAATGTAGAGATCTACGGGTCTTTAGCCAAGTCCTGCCAACCTTTTGAAACAAGATGTAGTGATGAGAATCAAAACTGTCACCTGTAACAAAACGAAGGGCACTGTGGTAGACGGCATCCAAAGGGTTAGGAGTAGTAGCAGCTGGACCAGAATCAAGAACAGATAAGAAGGTTGAGAGAACCTGTTCGACCTTGGACTTGAAAGGAAACTGAACTGAAACACTGTTTATTTTTTTTTCTTCTCCAATGTGTTCCCTTCTTCTTATTTTTTTCTCTCAAAGGTGGATTTCATCTTTAATGAAGTGGGATGGAAGAAAGGTTGTTTTTCAGTCAAGGTGTCAACCAACGAGCCACAGCGTGAAAGTGGCTATGTGGTATCAGTCTCCACACACCTCCACTACACCGACGTGGTATTTCTGGCATCGTCATACTTATGGGTCCTGTCCCACAATCTTTTCAAAGGGCTTGACAATTACATCATCAAATCCATGAAAACGCTGTCATTTAAGATTTACATACAGTACCAGTCAAAAGTTTTGGACACACCTACTAATTCAAGGGTTTTTCTTAATTTTTACTATTTTCTACATTGTAGAATAATAGTGAAGACATCAGAACTATGAAATAACACATATGGAATCATGTAGTAACCAAAAAAGTGTTAAACAAATCAAATATATTTTATATTTTGAGTTTCTTCAAAGTAGCCACCCTTTGCCCTCTTGACATCTTTGCACACTGTTGGCATTCTCTCAACCACCTTCATGAGGTAGTCACCTGGAATGCATTTAAATTAACAGGTGTGCCTTGTTAAAAGTTAATTTGTGGAATTTATTTCCTTCTTAATGCGTTTGAGCCAATCAGTTGTGTTGTGATAAGGTAGACGGGGTATACAGAAGATTATTTGGTAAAAGACCAAGTCCATATTATGGCAAGAACAGCTCAAATAAGCAAAGAGAAACGACAGTCCATCATTACTTTAAGACATGAAGGTCAGTCAATAAAGAACATTTCAAGAACTTTGAAAGTTTCTTCAAGTGCAGTTGCAAAAACCATCAAGCGCTATGATGAAACTGGCTCTCATGAGGACCACCACAGGAATGGAAGACCCAGAGTTACCTCTGCTAGAGAGGATAAGTTCATTAGAGTTACCAGCCTCAGAAATTGCAGCCCAAATAAATACTTCACAAAATTCAAGTAACATACACATCTCAACATCAACTGTTCAGAGGAGACTGCGTGAATCAGGCCTTCATGGTCGAATTGCTGCAAAGAAACCACTACTAAAGGACACCAATAAGAAGAAGAGAGTTGCTTGGGCCAAAAAACACGCGCAATGGACATTAGACCGGTGGAAATCTGTCCCTTGGTCTGGAGTCCAAATTGGAGATGTTTGGTTCCAACCGCCGTGTCTTTGTGAACGGATGATCTCCGCATGTGTATTTCCCACCGTGAAGAACGGAGGAGGAGGTGTGATGGTGTGGCGGTGCTTTGCTGGTGACACGGTCACTGTTCTATTTATTTAGAATTCAAGGCACACTTAACCAGCATGGCTACACCAGCATTCTGCAGCGATACGCCATCCCATCTGGTTTGGGCTTAGTGTGAATTTTTTTTTTTCAACAGGACAATGACCCAACACACCTCCAGGCTGTGTAAGGGCTATTTGACCAAGAATGAGAGTGATGGAGTGCTGCATCAGATGACCTGGCCTCCACAATCACCCGACCTCTAACCAATTGAGATGGTTTGGGATGGGTTGGACCTCAGAGTGAAGGAAAAGCAGCCAACAAGTGCTCAGCATTTGTGGGAACTCCTTCAAGACTGTTGGAAAAGCAATCCAGGTGAAGCTGGTTGAGAGAATGCCAAGAGTGTGCAAAGCTGTCATCAAGGCAAAGGGTGGCTACTTTGAAGAATCTAAAATCTAAAATATATTTTGATTTGTTTAACACTTTTTTGGTTACTACATGATTCCATATGTGTTATTTCATTGTTTTGATGTCTTCACTATTCATCTACAATGTAGAAATTCAAAATACAGAAAAACCCTTGAATGAGTAGGTGTGTCCAAACTTTTGATATATATACACACAATTATATTTGTGTTTGTGGATGAATTTACTTCTACCAGATGCCCTTTTATAAAGTTTTTGCGCTGAAGATAATTTTGTTTTTGCCCTGTCACGACTTCCTCCGAAGCTGCCTCCCCTCCTTGTTCGGGCAGGTTTCGGCGTTCGTCGTCACTGGCCTTCTAGCTACTGCCGCTCCTCATCTCATCATTCCATTTGTTTTGTCTTGTCAATTACACACACCTGGTTCATATCCCCTCATTAGTCCGTGTATAAGTGTTCCCTCTGTCCCCTTGTCCTGGTGGGTGATTGTTATTTGTGAGTTGAGTGTAGCTCGGTTGAGCTACCCGTGCCTTGTATTTCCGGGGGATATTGTTCCCCGTGTGCCTGTATTTTGTTGACGCTATCCAGCGTAACTGTGTCCTACGGAATAAACTCTGCATTCGGTGATTTACCCTCCTGCGCCTGACTCCTTCAAATCACACTCTCACATGCCCATTGAACACCATTCAAAAAGCCTACAAAAGTCTACTTCCTGGAAAAAGATGCGTCACTTTTATACCATATTAAACCATGGTGGAACCATATACACTATATATATAAAAGTATGTGGACACCCCTAAAAATTAGTGGATTCGGCTATTTCAGCGACACCCATTGCTGACAGGTATATAAAATCTAGCGCACAGCCGTGCAATCTCCATAGATAAACATTGGCAGTAGAATGGCCATACTGAAGAGCTCAGTAACTTTCAATGTGGCACCGTCATAGGATGCCACCTTTCCAACAAGTCAGTTCGTCAAATTTCTGCCCTGCTAGAGCTGCCCCGGTCAACTGTAAGTGCTGTTATTGTGAAGTGGAAATGTCTAGGAGCAACAACGGCTCAGCCGCAAAGTGGTAGGCCACACAAACTCACAGAACGGGACCGCCGAGTGCTGAAGCGCGTAAATATCAGCTGTCCTCGGTTGCAACACTCACTACCGAACATTGTCCTCATCAATCAACACACAATACCCCATAATGACTATGTGAAAATTGTTGCAAATTTATTAAAATATAAAACAGAAATACCTTATTTACATAAGCATTCAGACCCTTTGCTATGAGACTCGAAATTGAGCTCAGGTGCATCCTGTTTCCATTGATCATCATGATTTGGAAAGGCACACACCTGTCTATATAAGGTCCCACAGTTGACAGTGCATGTCAGAGAAAAAACCAAGCCATGAGGTCAAAGGAATTGTCCGTAGAGCTCCGAGACAGGATTGTGTTGAGCCACAGATCTGGGGAAGGGTACCAAAAAAATTCTGCAGCATTGAAGGTCTCTAAGAACACAGTTGCCTCCATCATTCTTAAATGGAAGAAGTGGAACCACCAAGCCAAACTGAGCTATCGGGGGAGAAGGGCCTTGGTCAGGGAGGTGAGCAAGAATCCGATGGTCACTCTGACAGAGCTCCAGAGTTCCTCTGTGGAGATGGGAGAAACTTCCAGAAGGACAACCATCTCTGCAGCACTCCACCAATCAGGCCTTTATGGTAGAGTGGCCAGACGGAAGCCACTCCTCAGTAAAAGGCACATGACAGCCCGCTAGGAGTTTGCCAAATGGCACCTAAAGGACTCTCAGACCATGAGAAACAAGATGCTCTGGTCTGATGAAACCAAGATTGAACTCTTTGGCCTGAATGCCAAACGTCACATCTGGAGGAAACCAGTCATCATCCCTACAGTGAAGCATGGTGGTGGCAGCATCATGCTGTGGGGATGTTTTTCAGCGGCAGGGACTGGGAGACTAGTCAGGATCGAGGGAAAGATGAACGGAGCAAAGTACAGAGAGATCCTTGATGAAAACCTGCTCCAGAGCGCTCAGGACCTCAGACTGGGGCGAAGGTTCACCTTCCAACAGGACAACGACCCTAAGCACACAGCCAAGACAACGCAGGAGTGGCTTCGGGACAAGTCTCTGAATGTTCTTGAGTGGCCCAGCCAGAGCCGGGACTTGAATCTCTGGAGAGACCTGCAAATAGCTGTGCAGCGACGCTCCCCATCCAACCTGACAGAGAATGAGAGGATCTGCAGAGAAGAATGGGAGAAACTCGCCAAATACAGGTGTGCCAAGCTTGTAGCATCATACCCAAGAAGACTTGAGGCTGTAATCGCTGCCAAAGGTGCTTCAACAAAGTACTGAGTAAAGGGTCTGAATACTTATGTAAATGTAATATTATTATTATTTTTTTTTATACATTTGCTAACATTTCTAAAAACCTGTTTTTGCTTTGTCATTATGGGGTATTGTCTGTAGATTGATGAGGGGGAAAAAACAATTGAATCCATTTTAGAATAAGGCTGTAACGTAACAAAATGTGGAAAAAGTCAAGGGGTCTGAATACTTTCCGAGTGCACTGTATTTCCATTGTTAAAGCGGTCACTCGACTATCTTGTCAATATAATAGATCCTCTTTGGTGGGACTTCCTATGGGTTAATAAATGGTCACATGATTCCATCTGGGTCAACAGGAGGGATCAGCCAATGAATTATTCTTGTGAGCAAACACTCCGTTGCAGTATGCAGCCTTTCAGTTTGTTTACCAACTCATAGTAGTAGAAGAAACAGCCCCCCCCCCCCCCCACTCCAACACACACACACACACACGCACCCCCCCCATGATTACATGATTTGATCCATGGTGTTACTGCAGTGAAAACACAGATGATTTGATCCACTTCACACAACCACCTACTGCAAAAACAAATGAGCATTTTGACATTTACGTTTAG
Source organism: Coregonus clupeaformis (assembly GCF_020615455.1). NCBI lineage: Eukaryota > Metazoa > Chordata > Actinopteri > Salmoniformes > Salmonidae > Coregonus > Coregonus clupeaformis. The sequence continues at coordinate 66,053 of NW_025534035.1, forward strand.
GTCTAATTATTGACGTGACAGACTAAATGATTAGACTACAAAAACATTGACTAACAAACTCTGATTCTATTCCGACCAGAACCTAATCATTTCAAATACCTAAATATACCTAGTGATTATTACAGCATGTTGAAAGAAGTCTCTTTTATACACACTAAACAAAGTGTTCTATATCGTGCCAAATAAGGGTTCTTTGGCTTGTAACCATAGCATCCCTTTTTTGAAGGTTCTATAAAGAACCATGCTCATTAATATGGTTCTAAATGGAACCTTTATGGTGCTATAAATAACTGTTTCCAAAGGTTCTATAAAGAAACATCAATAAAAGGTTCTACAGTGGGGAGAACAAGTATTTGATACACTGCCGATTTTGCAGGTTTTCCTACTTACAAAGCATGTAGAGGTCTGTAATTTTTATCATAGGTACACTTCAACTGTGCGAGACGGAATCTAAAACAAAAATCCAGAAAATCACATTGTATGATTTTTAAGTAATTAATTTGCATATTATTGCATGACATAAGTATTTGATACATCAGAAAAGCAGAACTTAATATTTGGTACAGAAAACTTTGTTTGCAATTACAGAGATCATACGTTTCCTGTAGGTCTTGACCAGGTTTACACACACTGCAGCAGGGATTTTGGCCCACTCCTCGATACAGACCTTCTCCAGATCCTTCAGGTTTTGGGGCTGTCGCTGGGCAATACGGACTTTCAGCTCCCTCCAAATATTTTCTATTGGGTTCAGGTCTGGAGACTGGCTAGGCCACTCCAGGACCTTGAGATGCTTCTTACGGAGCCACTCCTTAGTTGCCCTGGCTGTGTGTTTCGGGTCGTTGTCATGCTGGAAGAATCCAGCCACGACTCATCTTCAATGCTCTTACTGAGGGAAGAAGGTTGTTGGCCAAGATCTCGCGATACATGGCCCCATTCATCCTCCCCTCAATACGGTGCAGTCGTCCTGTCCCCTTTGCAGAAAAGCATCCCCAAAGAATGATGTTTCCACCTCCATGCTTCACGGTTGGAATGGTGTTCTTGGGGTTGTACTCATCCTTCTTCTTCCTCCAAACACGGCGAGTGGAGTTTAGACCAAAAAGCTATATTTTTGTCTCATCAGACCACATGACCTTCTCCCATTCCTCCTCTGGATCATCCAGATGGTCATTGGAAAACTTCAGACGGGCCTGGACATGCGCTGGCTTGAGCAGGGGGACCTTGCGTGCGCTGCAGGATTTTAATCCATGACGGCGTAGTGTGTTACTAATGGTTTTCTTTGAGACTGTGGTCCCAACTCTCTTCAGGTCATTGACCAGGTCCTGCCGTGTAGTTCTGGGCTGATCTCTCACCTTCCTCATGATTATTGATGCCCCACGAGGGTGAGATCTTGCATGGAGCCCCAGACCGAGGGTGATTGACTGTCATCTTCGAACTTCTTCCATTTTCTAATAATTGCGCACAGTTGTTGCCTTCTCACCAAGCTGCTTGCCTATTGTCCTGTAGCCCATCCCAGCCTTGTGCAGGTCTACAATGTTATCCTGATGTCCTTACACAGCTCTCTGGTCTTGGCCATTGTGGGAGAGGTTGGAGTCTGTTTGATTGAGTGTGTGGACAGGTGTCTTTTATACAGGTAACGAGTTCAAACAGGTGCAGTTAATACAGGTAATGAGTGGAGAACAGGAGGCTTCTTAAAGAAAAACTAACAGGTCTGTGAGAGCGGAATTCTTACTGGTTGGTAGGTGATCAAATACTTATGTCATGCCAATAAAATGCAAATTAATTACTTAAAATCATACAATGTAATTTGCTGGATTTTTGTTTTAGATTCCGTCTCTCACAGTTGAAGTGTACCTATGATAAAAATTACAGACCTCTACATGCTTTGTAAGTAGGAAAACCTGCAAAATCGGCAGTGTATCAAATACTTGTTCTCCCCACTGTATATAGCACCAGAAAATGGCTCCGCTATGGTTACCACCCTTTGTGGGGCTATATAGAACCCTTTTTGATGGTTCTTTATAGAACTTTTATGGAGAATGTTTCTATAAAGAACCTTCCTTAATCTCAAAGGTTCTTTGTAGATCCTTTTGAAGAACCATACAGGGTTTTATTTTTCTGGTCAGCCAGATTATATTGTTAAAACTCCATAGGCGTTTTTACTGTATTAATTGACAAAGTTGTAAAATTTTGTAAAATTTTGTAAAATGGGGGGTTGTAAAATGAATGCAGCAGTACAGTAGCTAACAATTGTTTAAATGACTCATGTTATCCTTTGTTTTTCACAAACAAAGGCTTTAATCAACAACCTGGAAGAAAGGGATTTTTAATTCTTCAGATCATTTGACAGACGGTTGTAGCAGCTTTCTCACCAGACTACTGGTGGTAAACTACTGGTGGCAGACTACTGGTGGCAGACTACTGGTGGTAAACTACTGGTGGCAGACTACTGGTGGCAGACTACTGGTGGTAGACTACTGGTGGTAGACTACTGGTGGTAGACTATCGGTGGCAGACTACTGGTGGTAGACTATACTGGTGGTAGACTACTGGTAGCAGACTACTGGTGGCAGACTACTGGTGGCAGACTACCGGTGGCAGACTACCGGCGGTAGACTATTGGTGGTAGACTACTGGTGGTAGACTATACTGGTGCTAGACTATTGGTGGTAGACTATTGTTGGTAGACTAAACTATTGGTAGACTATACTGGTGCTAGACTATTGGTGGTAGACTATTGGTGGTAGACTATACTGGTGGTAGACTATACTGGTGGTAGACTACTGGTGGTAGACTACTGGTGGTATACTACTGGTGGTAGACTACTGGTGGTAGACTATACTGGTGGTATACTACTGGTGGTAGACTACTGGTGGCAGACTATACTGGTGGTAGACTATACTGGTGGTAGACTACTGGTGGTAGACTATACTGGTGGTAGACTACTGGTGGTAGACTACTGGTGGCAGACTATACTGGTGGTAGACTATACTGGTGGTAGACTATACTGGTGGTAGACTATACTGGTGGTAGACTATACTGGTGGTAGACTACTGGTGGTAGACTATACTGGTGGTAGACTATACTGGTGGTACACTACTGGTGGCAGACTATACTGGTGGTAGACTACTGGTGGTACACTATACTGGTGGTAGACTATACTGGTGGTAGACTATACTGGTGGTAGACTACTGGTGGTAGACTATACTGGTGGTAGACTATACTGGTGGTAGACTACTGGTGGTAGACTACTGGTGGTAGACTATACTGGTGGCAGACTATACTGGTGGCAGACTACTGGTGGTAGACTATACTGGTGGTAGACTACTGGTGGTAGACTACTGGTGGTAGACTATACTGGTGGTAGACTACTGGTGGTAGACTACTGGTGGAAGACTATACTGGTGGTAGACTACTGGTGGTAAACTATACTGGTGGTAGACTATACTGGTGGTAGACTACTGGTGGCAGACTATACTGGTGGTAGACTACTGGTGGTAGACTATACTGGTGGTAGACTATACTGGTGGTAGACTATACTGGTGGTAGACTACTGGTGATAGACTACTGGTGGTAGACTACTGGTGGTAGACTATACTGGTGGCAGACTACTGGTGGTAGACTATACTGGTGGTAGACTATACTGGTGGTAGACTACTGGTGGTAGACTATACTGGTGGTATACTATACTGGTGGTAGACTATACTGGTGGTAGACTATACTGGTGGTAGACTACTGGTGGTAGACTATACTGGTGGTACACTACTGGTGGTAGACTACTGGTGGCAGACTACTGGTGGTAGAATACTGGTGGTAGCCTATACTGGTGGTAGACTACTGGTGGTAGACTACTGGTGGTAGACAATTGGTGGTAGACTACTGGTGGTAGACTACTGGTGGCAGACTATTTGTGTTAGACTACTGGTGGTAGACTATACTGGTGGTAGACTATTGGTGCTAGACTATTGGTGCTAGACTATACTAGTGGTAGACTACTGGTGGTAGACTACTGGTGGTAGACTACTGGTGGTAGACTATACTGGTGGCAGACTATACTGGTGGCAGACTATACTGGTGGTAGACTACTGGTGGTAGACTACTGGTGGTAGATTATACTGGTGGTAGACTACTGGTGGTAGACTACTGGTGGTAGACTACTGGTGGTAGACTATACTGGTGGTAGACTACTGGTGGTAGACTACTGGTGGTAGACTACTGGTGGTAGACTATACTGGTGGTAGACTACTGGTGGTAGACTACTGGTGGTAGACTACTGGTGGTAGACTATACTGGTGGTAGACTACTGGTGGTAGACTACTGGTGGTAGACTCCTGATGGTAGACCATACTGGTGGTAGACTATACTGGTGGTAGACTATACTGGTGGCAGACTATAGTGGTGGCAGACTATACTGGTGGCAGACTATACTGGTGGTAGACTATACTGGTGGTAGACTATACTGGTGGTAGACTACTGGTGGTAGACTATTGGTGGTAGACTATACTGGTGGTAGACTACTGGTGGTAGACTACTGGTGGTAGACTATACTGGTGCTAGACTACTGGTGGTAGACTATACTGGTGTTAGACTATACTGGTGTTAGACTATACTGGTGGTAGACTAAACTGGTGGTAGACAATAGTGGTGGTAGACTATACTGGTGGTAGACTTACTGGTGGTATACTACTGGTGGTAGACTACTGGTGGTAGACTACTGGTGGTAGACTATACTGGTGGTATACTACTGGTGGTAGACTACTGGTGGTAGACTATACTGGTGGCAGACTATACTGGTGGTAAAATATACTGGTGGTAGACTACTGGTGGTAGACTATACTGGTGGTACACTACTGGTGGTAGACTACTGGTGGCAGACTATACTGGTGGCAGACTACTGGTGGTAGACTATACTGGTGGTAGACTACTGGTGGTAGACTACTGGTGGTAGACTACTGGTGGTAGACTATACTGGTGGTAGACTACTGGTGGTAGACTACTGGTGGTAGACTCCTGATGGTAGACCATACTGGTGGTAGACTATACTGGTGGCAGACTATACTGGTGGCAGACTATACTGGTGGTAGACTATACTGGTGGTAGACTATACTGGTGGTAGACTACTGGTGGTAGACTATTGGTGGTAGACTATACTGGTGGTAGACTACTGGTGGTAGACTACTGGTGGTAGACTATACTGGTGCTAGACTACTGGTGGTAGACTATACTGGTGTTAGACTATACTGGTGTTAGACTATACTGGTGGTAGACTAAACTGGTGGTAGACAATAGTGGTGGTAGACTATACTGGTGGTAGACTACTGGTGGTATACTACTGGTGGTAGACTACTGGTGGTAGACTACTGGTGGTAGACTATACTGGTGGTATACTACTGGTGGTAGACTACTGGTGGTAGACTATACTGGTGGCAGACTATACTGGTGGTAAAATATACTGGTGGTAGACTACTGGTGGTAGACTATACTGGTGGTACACTACTGGTGGTAGACTACTGGTGGCAGACTATACTGGTGGCAGACTATACTGGTGGTAGACTATACTGGTGGCAGACTATACTGGTGGTAGACTATACTGGTGGTAGACTATACTGGTGGTAGACTGTACTGGTGGTAGACTGTACTGGTGGTAGACTGTACTGGTGGAGACTATACTGGTGGTAGACTACTGGTGGTAGACTATACTGGTGGTAGACTACTGGTGGTAGACTATACTGGTGGTAGACTATACTGGTGGTAGTCTACTGGTGGTAGACTACTGGTGGTAGACTATACTGGTGGTAGACTATACTGGTGGCAGACTACTGGTGGTAGACTATACTGGTGGTAGACTACTGGTGGTAGACTACTGGTGGGAGACTATACTGGTGGTAGACTACTGGTGGTAGACTATACTGGTGGTAGACTATACTGGTGGTAGACTACTGGGGGTAGACTACTGGGGGTAGACTACTGGTGGTAGACTATTGGTGGTAGACTATTGGTGGTAGACTATACTGGTGGTATACTACTGGTGGTATACTACTGGTGGTAGACTACTGGTGGTAGATGATACTGGTGGTAGACTACTGGTGGTAGACTACTGGTGGTAGACTACTGGTGGTAGACTATACTGGTGGTATACTACTGGTGGTAGACTACTGGTGGTAGACTATACTGGTGGTAGAATATACTGGTGGTAGAGACTCTACTGGTGGTAGACTACTGGTGGTAGAATACTGGTGGTAGACTATACTGGTGGTAGACTATACTAGTGATAGACTATACTGGTGGTAGACTACTGGTGGTAGACTAATGGTGGTAGACTACTGGTGGTAGCCTATACTGGTGGTAGACTATACTGGTGGTAGACTACTGGTGGTAGAATACTGGTGGTAGACTATACTGGTGGTAGACTATACTAGTGATAGACTATACTGGTGGTAGACTACTGGTGGCAGACTACTGGTGGTAGACTACTGGTGGTAGCCTATACTGGTGGTAGACCACTAGTGGTAGTAGACTATACTGGTGGCAGACTATACTGGTGGTAGACTACTGGTGGTAGACTATACTGGTGGTAGACTGTACTGGTGGTAGACTGTACTGGTGGAGACTATACTGGTGGTAGACTACTGGTGGTAGACTATACTGGTGGTAGACTACTGGTGGTAGACTATACTGGTGGTAGACTACTGGTGGCAGACTATACTGGTGGTAGACTACTGGTGGTAGACTATACTGGTGGTAGACTACTGGTGGCAGACTATACTGGTGGTAGACTACTGGTGGTAGACTATACTGGTGGTAGACTATACTGGTGGTAGACTATTGGTGGTAGACTATTGGTGGTAGACTATACTGGTGGTATACTACTGGTGGTATACTACTGGTGGTAGACTATACTGGTGGTAGACTACTGGTGGTAGACTACTGGTGGTAGACTACTGGTGGTAGACTATACTGGTGGTAGACTACTGGTGGTAGACTACTGGTGGTAGACTATACTGGTGGTACACTATACTGGTGGTAGACTACTGGTGGTAGACTACTGGTGGTAGACTATACTAGTGATAGACTATACTGGTGGTAGACTACTGGTGGTAGACTACTGGTGACAGACTACTGGTGGTAGACTACTGGTGGTAGCCTATACTGGTGGTAGACTACTAGTGGTAGACTACTGGTGGTAGACTATACGGGTGGTAAACTATTGGTGGTAGACTATTGGTGCTAGACTATACTGGTGCTAGACTACTGGTGGCAGACTACTGGTGGTAGACTACTGGTGGTAGCCTATACTGGTGGTAGACTACTGGTGGTAGACTATTGGTGGTAGACTACTGGTGGTAGACTACTGGTGGCAGACTATTGGTGGTAGACTACTGGTAGTAGACTACTGGTGGTAGACTATACTGGTGGTAGACTACTGGTGGTAGACTATACTGGTGGTATACTACTGGTGGTAGACTACTGGTGGTAGACTACTGGTGGTAGACTACTGGTGGTAGACTATACTGGTGGTATACTACTGGTGGTAGATTACTGGTGGCAGACTATTGGTGGTAGACTATACTGGTGGTAGACTATTGGTGCTAGACTATTGGTGCTAGACTATACTAATGGTAGACTACTGGTGGTAGACTATACTGGTGGTAAACTATTGGTGGTAGACTATTGGTGCTAGACTATACTGGTGGTAGACTACTGGTGGCACACTACTGGTGGTAGCCTATACTGGTGGTAGACTACTGGTGGTAGACTACTGATGGTAGACTATTGGTGGTAGACTACTGGTGGCAGACTATTGGTGTTAGACTACTGGTGGTAGACTATACTGGTGGTAGACTATTGGTGCTAGACTATTGGTGCTAGACTATACTAGTGGTAGACTACTGGTGGTAGACTACTGGTGGTAGACTACTGGTGGTAGACTAAACTGGTGGTAGACTACTTGTGGTAGACTATACTGGTGGCAGACTATACTGGTGGCAGGCTATACTGGTGGTAGACTATACTGGTGGTAGACTACTGGTGGTAGACTACTGGGGGTAGACTAATGGTGGTAGACTATTGGTGGTAGACTATTGGTGGTAGACTATTGGTGGTATACTATACTGGTGGTAGACTATACTGGTGGTAGACTACTGGTGGTAGACTATACTGGTGGCAGACTACTGGTGGTAGACTATACTGGTGGTAGACTACTGGTGGTAGACTACTGGTGGTAGACTATTGGTGGTAGACTACTGGTGGCAGACTATTGGTGTTAGACTACTGGTAGTAGACTATACTGGTGGTAGACTATTGGTGCTAGACTATTGGTGCTAGACTATACTAGTGGTAGACTACTGGTGGTAGACTACTGGTGGTAGACTACTGGTGGTAGACTAAACTGGTGGTAGACTACTTGTGGTAGACTATACTGGTGGCAGACTATACTGGTGGCAGGCTATACTGGTGGTAGACTATACTGGTGGTAGACTACTGGTGGTAGACTACTGGGGGTAGACTACTGGTGGTAGACTATTGGTGGTAGACTATTGGTGGTATACTATACTGGTGGTAGACTATACTGGTGGTAGACTACTGGTGGTAGACTATACTGGTGGCAGACTACTGGTGGTAGACTATACTGGTGGTAGACTACTGGTGGTAGACTACTGTGGTAGACTATACTGGTGGTAGACTATACTGGTGGTAGACTATACTGGTGGTAGACTACTGGTGGTAGACTACTGGTGGTAGACTATTTGTGGTAGACTACTGGTGGTAGACTATACTGGTGGTAGACTATTGGTGGTAGACTACTGGTGGTAGACTAAACTGGTGGTAGACTACTTGTGGTAGAATATACTGGTGGCAGACTATACTGGTGGCAGACTATACTGGTGGTAGACTATACTGGTGGTAGACTACTAGTGTTAGACTACTGGGGGTAGACTACTGGTGGTAGACTATTGGTGGTAGACTATTGGTGGTAGACTATACTGGTGGTAGACTATACTGGTGGTAGACTACTGGTGGTAGACTATACTGGTGGCAGACTACTGGTGGTAGACTATACTGGTGGTAGACTACTGGTGGTAGACTACTGTGGTAGACTATACTGGTGGTAGACTATACTGGTGGTAGACTATACTGGTGGTAGACTATACTGGTGGTAGACTACTGGTGGTAGACTACTGGTGGTAGACTATTTGTGGTAGACTACTAGTGGTAGACTATACTGGTGGTAGACTACTGGTGGTAGACTATACTGGTGGTAGACTATACTGGTGGTATACTATACTGGTGGTAGACTACTGGTGGTAGACTATACTGGTAATAGACTATACTGGTGGTAGACTACTGGTGGTAGACTATACTGGTGGTAGACTATTGGTGGTAGACTATTGGTGGTAGACTATACTGGTGGTAGACTATACTGGTGGTAGACTATACTGGTGGTAGACTATACTGGTGGTAGACTATTGGTGGTAGACTATTGGTGGTAGACTATTGGTGGTAGACTATACTGGTGGTAGACTACTGGTGGTAAACTATACTGGTGGTAGACTATACTGGTGGCAGACTACTGGGGGTAGACTATACTGGTGGTAGACTACTGGTGGTAGACTATTGGTGGTAGACTATACTGGTGGTAGAATATACTGGTGGTAGACTATACTGGTGGTAGACTATACTGGTGGTAGACTATACTGGTGGCAGACTACTGGGGGTAGACTATACTGGTGGTAGACTATTGGTGGTAGACTACTGGTGGTAGACTATACTGGTGGTAGACTACTGGGGGTAGACTACTAGTGGTAGACTATACTGGTGGCAGACTACTGGGGGTAGACTACTAGTGGTAGACTCTTGAGACAATTGTTGCAACTCTACTTAGACTTCATCCCAAATAGCACCCTATTACCTATATAGTGTACTACTTTTGACAAGAGACCTATTTGGGCCCTGATCAAAAGTAGTGTACTATATAGTGTTATGATATGGGGGAAGGTTAGTGTTGGGACATGGACAAACACACTATCCAGGATACACTTCAACACTCCATCCCCCAGGGGGCAGCAGCAACCTTGAGGGGGTTCAGGTGTCGAGCCCGGTTGATAATCACATGAGGTGCTGCTAATTAGGATGACGGTCAGTCAGTGTCCCAGCTGGCAGAGCCGTGAGGCTGCTGGTTGGTTTGGTGGCCATGAGGCCTTTGGTTGGTTTGGTGGCCGTGAGGCTGCTGGTTGGTTTGGTGGCCGTGAGGCTGCTGGTTGGTTTGGTGGCCATGAGGCCTTTGGTTTGGTTTTCAGTCTTTAGTTTTGCCTGTTTTTAGTTTTACATTTTCTATGTTTATTTTTGTGTCACCATCTGAACAACTAAATATCTGCTTGGACTGGCCGACCGAGAGGTCACGACCGAGCTGTTTCCTTGGGTTACAGACCATGTAAGTAGGCCTAGGACACCTAGACAAAGCGAGTGCAACAATATCCATAAGCTAGTTATGGGTTTGGTAACACTAGCGAATAGGGTGCCATTTCGGAGAGATTTCTGTACTTAGGTAGAGAGACGACGACTAGTTGTCCATGCTGAGTGTTGATTAGTTCTAGTACACCAGAATCAGAATGATCTACAGGCAGACTGAGAGGTCTGGAAGGTCCGATTGTGGGTCCTGTAACTTGGACATCCTTTGTGAGGACGGCAGTATGTTTCATCTGTCCGGAGCTGGTGTTTTGTGGGGGCAGCAGTATGTTTCATCTGTCCGGAGCTGGTGGTTTGTGGGGGCAGCAGTATGTTTCATCTGTCCGGAGCTGGTGGTTTGTGGGGGCAGCAGTATGTTTCATCTGTCCGGAGCTGGTGTTTTGTGGGGGCAGCAGTATGTTTCATCTGTCCGGAGCTGGTGGTTTGTGGGGGCAGCAGTATATTTCATCTGTCCGGAGCTGGTGGTTTGTGGGGGCAGCAGTATGTTTCATCTGTCCGGAGCTGGTGGTTTGTGGGGGGCAGCAGTATATTTCATCTGTCCGGAGCTGGTGGTTTGTAGGGGCAGCAGTGTGTTTCATCTGTCCGGAGCTGGTGGTTTGTGGGGCAGCAGTATGTTTCATCTGTCCGGAGCTGGTGGTTTGTGGGGGCTGCAGTATGTTTCATCTGTCCGGAGCTGGTGGTTTGTGGGGGCGCTTAGCAGTATGTTTCATCTGTCCGAGCTGGTGGTTTGTGGGGGCAGCAGTATGTTTCATCTGTCCGAGCTGGTGTTTTGTGGGGGCAGCAGTATGTTTCATCTGTCCGGAGCTGGTGGTTTGTGGGGGCAGCAGTATATTTCATCTGTCCGGAGCTGGTGGTTTGTGGGGGCAGCAGTATGTTTCATCTGTCCGGAGCTGGTGGTTTGTGGGGGGCAGCAGTATATTTCATCTGTCCGGAGCTGGTGGTTTGTGGGGGCAGCAGTATGTTTCATCTGTTCGGGCTGGTGGTTTGTGGGGGCAGCAGTATGTTTCATCTGTCCGGAGCTGGTGGTTTGTGGGGGCAGCAGTGTGTTTCATCTGTCCGGAGCTGGTGGTTTGTGGGGCAGCAGTATGTTTCATCTGTCCGGAGCTGGTGGTTTGTGGGGGCAGCAGTATATTTCATCTGTCCGGAGCTGGTGTTTTTGTGGGGCAGCAGTATGTTTCATCTGTCCGGAGCTGGTGGTTTGTGGAGGCAGCAGTATATTTCATCTGTCCGGAGCTGGTGGTTTGTGGGGGCAGCAGTATGTTTCATCTGTCCGGAGCTGGTGGTTTGTGGGGGCAGCAGTATGTTTCATCTGTCCGGAGCTGGTGGTTTGTGGGGCAGCAGTATGTTTCATCTGTCCGGAGCTGGTGGTTTTGTGGGGGCAGCAGTATGTTTCATCTGTCCGGAGCTGGTGGTTTGTGGGGGAAGCAGTATGTTTCATCTGTCCGGAGCTGGTGGTTTGTGGGGCAGCAGTATGTTTCATCTGTCCGGAGCTGGTGGTTTGTGGGGGCAGCAGTATGTTTCATCTGTCCGAGCTGGTGGTTTGTGGGGCAGCAGTATGTTTCATCTGTCCGGGAGCTGGTGGTTTGTGGGGGCAGCAGTATGTTTCATCTGTCCGGAGCTGGTGGTTTGTGGGGGCAGCAGTATGTTTGGTAGTCTTGGTTGGGGTGTATGTGCAGACAATATGTGAGTCTGGCAGGCGTTGTTGTTGTTTACAGGACTGGCAGCCTTTTTATGTATTTGTGGGGACCGTAGTTTGTCCTTTTGTGGGATGCCATATGTCTGATGGTTTGTGGGAAGCGTATGTCTGGTGGTTTGTGGGGATGCAGTATATCTGGCAGCCTTTGTCGTTTCTGCAGGGACAGAGGATGTCTGGCAGCCTTGGTTGTTTTGTAGGGACAGCGGGATGTCTGGCAGCCTTGGTTGTTTTGTAGGGACAGCAGGATGTCTGGCAGCCTTGGTCGTTTTGTAGGGACAGCAGGATGTCTGGCAGCCTTGGTTGTTTTGTAGGGACAGCAGGATGTTTCATCTGTCCGGAGCTGGTGGTTTGTGGGGGCAGCAGTATATTTCATCTGTCCGGAGCTGGTGGTTTGTGGGGGCAGCAGTATGTTTCATCTGTCCGGAGCTGGTGGTTTGTGGGGGCAGCAGTATATTTCATCTGTCCGGAGCTGGTGGTTTGTGGGGGCAGCAGTATGTTTCATCTGTCCGGAGCTGGTGGTTTGTGGGGGCAGCAGTATGTTTCATCTGTCCGGAGCTGGTGGTTTGTGGGGGCAGCAGTGTGTTTCATCTGTCCGGAGCTGGTGGTTTGTGGGGGCAGCAGTATGTTTCATCTGTCCGGAGCTGGTGGTTTGTGGGGGCAGCAGTATATTTCATCTGTCCGGAGCTGGTGTTTTGTGGGGGCAGCAGTATGTTTCATCTGTCCGGAGCTGGTGGTTTGTGGAGGCAGCAGTATGTTTCATCTGTCCGGAGCTGGTGGTTTGTGGGGGCAGCAGTATGTTTCATCTGTCCGGAGCTGGTGGTTTGTGGGGGCAGCAGTATGTTTCATCTGTCCGGAGCTGGTGGTTTGTGGGGGCAGCAGTATGTTTCATCTGTCCGGAGCTGGTGGTTTGTGGGGGCAGCAGTATGTTTCATCTGTCCGGAGCTGGTGGTTTGTGGGGGGAAGCAGTATGTTTCATCTGTCCGGAGCTGGTGGTTTGTGGGGGCAGCAGTATGTTTCATCTGTCCGGAGCTGGTGGTTTGTGGGGGCAGCAGTATGTTTCATCTGTCCGGAGCTGGTGGTTTGTGGGGGCAGCAGTATGTTTCATCTGTCCGGAGCTGGTGGTTTGTGGGGGCAGCAGTATGTTTCATCTGTCCGGAGCTGGTGGTTTGTGGGGGCAGCAGTATGTTTGGTAGTCTTGGTTGGGTGTATGTGCAGACAATATGTGAGTCTGGCAGGCGTTGTTGTTGTTTACAGGGACTGGCAGCCTTTTTATGTATTTGTGGGGACCGTAGTTTGTCCTTTTGTGGGGATGCCATATGTCTGATGGTTTGTGGGGAAGCAGTATGTCTGGTGGTTTGTGGGGATGCAGTATATCTGGCAGCCTTTGTCGTTTTGCAGGGACAGCAGGATGTCTGGCAGCCTTGGTTGTTTTGTAGGGACAGCGGGATGTCTGGCAGCCTTGGTTGTTTTGTAGGGACAGCAGGATGTCTGGCAGCCTTGGTCGTTTTGTAGGGACAGCAGGATGTCTGGCAGCCTTGGTCGTTTTGTAGGGACAGCAGGATGTCTGGCAGCCTTGGTTGTTTTGTAGGGACAGCAGGATGTCTGGCAGCCTTGGTCGTTTTGTAGGGACAGCAGGATGTCTGGCAGCCTTGGTCGTTTTGTAGGGACAGCAGGATGTCTGGCAGCCTTGGTCGATTTGTAGGGACAGCAGGATGTCTGGCAGCCTTGGTTGTTTTGTAGGGACAGCAGGATGTCTGGCAGCCTTGGTTGTTTTGTAGGGACAGCAGGATGTCTGGCAGCCTTGGTCGTTTTGTAGGGACAGCAGGATGTCTGGCAGCCTTAGTTGTTTTGTAGGGACAGCAGGATGTCTGGCAGCCTTGGTCGTTTTGTAGGGACAGCAGGATGTCTGGCAGCCTTGGTTGTTTTGTAGGGACAGCAGGATGTCTGGCAGCCTTAGTTGTTTTGTAGGGACAGCAGGATGTCTGGCAGCCTTGGTCGTTTTGTAGGGACAGCAGGATGTCTGGCAGCCTTGGTTGTTTTGTAGGGACAGCAGGATGTCTGGCAGCCTTGGTTGTTTTGTAGGGACAGCAGGATGTCTGGCAGCCTTGGTTGTTTTGTAGGGACAGCAGTATCTCAGGCAGTTGTTGTTGTTGTTGTTGTTGTTGTTGTTGTTGTTGTGTTAGTCTAAGTGGTCACTGCTCAGGGACATGAGGTCCTGTAGGGAGAGGTGGTCCTCCATCCTCAGACTGTGGTCCGGACCTGGACTCTGCCAGGCTGGGGGGAGAGAGAGGAGAAGTTTAACGGTAGTGTTCAGTGAATTCTACTAGATAAAGACCATTCTCTTCCTCAAAAGTGTTCAGTGAATTCTACTAGATAAAGACCATTCTCTTCCTCAGTAGTGTTCAGTGAATTCTACTAGATAAAGACCATTCTCTTCCTCAAAAGTGTTCAGTGAATTCTACTAGATAAAGACCGTTCTCTTCCTCAGTAGTGTTCAGTGAATTCTACTAGATAAAGACCATTCTCTTCCTCAAAAGTGTTCAGTGAATTCTACTAGATAAAGACCGTTCTCTTCCTCAGTAGTGTTCAGTGAATTCTACTAGATAAAGACCATTCTCTTCCTCAGTAGTGTTCAGTGAATTCTACTAGAGGAAATGCTGAAATGAGGATGACATCCTGACATTTAAAATATATTGTCACAGACACAGAGACAGACAGACACAGAAACAGACACAGAGACAGACAGACACAGAACCAGACAGACAGAAACAGACACAGATAGACAGACACAGAGCCAGACAGACAGAGACAGACACAGAGACAGACAGACAGGCAGACAGACACAGATAGTGAATCACAGCTCAAACCAAAGGGACAGAAATAGAATCACCCAAGTTCCACCACATGGCCAAAAGTATGTTCGTCCAACATCTCATTCAAAAATCAAGGTCCTTAATATGGAGTTGGTCCCCCTTTTGCTGCTATAACAGCCTCCACTCTTCTGGGAAGGCTTTCCACTAGATGGAGCATTGCTGCGGGGACTTGCTTCCATTCAGCCACAAGAGCGATTAGGCCTGGCTCGCAGTCGGCGTTCCGTTTCATCCCAAAGGTTTTCGATGGGGTTGAGGTCAGCGCTCTGTGCAGGCCAGTCGAGTTCTTCCACACCGATCTCGACAAACTATTTCTGTATGGACCTCACTTTGTGCACATTGTCATGCTGAAACAGGAAAGGGCCTTCCCCAAACTGTTGCAACAAAGTTCTACTGTTAAATTATACTGCTGTTTGTTTATGGAGATTGCATGGCTGTGTGCTCAATTTTATACACCTGTCAGCAATGGGTGTGGCTGAAATATCTGAATCCACTAATGTGAAGGGGTGTCAACATACTTTTGGCCATGTAGTGTATGTCCTCAACATCCACAAACAGAGTTAAGAGTGTACACAAAACAAACTGCTGACTGCTGACTGATCAAAACAAACCCTATTCCAATGACTGCTGACTGATCAACACAAACCCTATTCCAGTGACTGCTGACTGATCAACACAAACCCTATTCCAATGACTGCTGACTGATCAAAACAAACCCTATTCCAATGACTGCTGACTGATCAAAACAAACCCTATTCCAATGACTGCTGACTGATCAAAACAAACCCTATTCCAGTGACTGCTGACTGATCAAAACAAACCCTATTCCAATGACTGCTGACTGATCAAAACAAACCCTATTCCAGTGACTGCTGACTGATCAAAACAAACCCTATTCCAGTGACTGCTGACTGATCAAAACAAACCCTATTCCAATGACTGCTGACTGATCAAAACAAACCCTATTCCAGTGACTGCTGACTGATCAAAAACAAACCCTATTCCAGTGACTGCTGACTGATCAAAACAAACCCTATTCCAGTGACTGCTGACTGATCAAAACAAACCCTATTCCAGTGACTGCTGACTGATCAAAACAAACCCTATTCCAGTGACTGCTGACTGATCAAAACAAACCCTATTCCAGTGACTGCTGACTGATCAAAACAAACCCTATTCCAATGACTGCTGACTGATCAAAACAAACCCTATTCCAGTGACTGCTGACTGATCAAAACAAACCCTATTCCAATGACTGCTGACTGATCAAAACAAACCCTATTCCAGTGACTGCTGACTGATCAAAACAAACCCTATTCCAATGACTGCTGACTGATCAAAACAAACCCTATTCCAATGACTGCTGACTGATCAAAACAAACCCTATTCCAATGACTGCTGACTGATCAAAACAAACC
>NW_025534035.1:87500-105000 GCF_020615455.1 Coregonus clupeaformis
GGACAGAGCCTGACTGACTAGAGAGGGACAGAGCCTGACTGACTAGAGAGGGACAGAGCCTGACTAGAGAGGGACAGAGCCTGACTGACTAGAGAGGGACAGAGCCTGACTAGAGAGGGACAGAGCCTGACTGACTAGAGAGGGACAGAGCCTGACTAGAGAGGGACAGAGCCTGACTGACTAGAGAGGGACAGAGCCTGACTGACTAGAGAGGGACAGAGCCTGACTGACTAGAGAGGGACAGAGCCTGACTGACTAGAGAGGGACAGAGCCTGACTGACTAGAGAGGGACAGAGCCTGACTGACTAGAGAGGGACAGAGCCTGACTGACTAGAGAGGGACAGAGCCTGACTGACTAGAGAGGGACAGAGCCTGACTGACTAGAGAGGGACAGAGCCTGACTAGAGAGGGACAGAGCCTGACTGACTAGAGAGGGACAGAGCCTGACTAGAGAGGGACAGAGCCTGACTGACTAGAGAGGGACAGAGCCTGACTAGAGAGGGACAGAGCCTGACTAGAGAGGGACAGAGCCTGACTGACTAGAGAGGGACAGAGCCTGACTAGAGAGGGACAGAGCCTGACTAGAGAGGGACAGAGCCTGACTGACTAGAGAGGGACAGAGCCTGACTGACTAGAGAGGGACAGAGCCTGACTAGAGAGGGACAGAGCCTGACTAGAGAGGGACAGAGCCTGACTGACTAGAGAGGGACAGAGCCTGACTAGAGAGGGACAGAGACTGACTAGAGAGGGACAGAGCCTGACTGACTAGAGAGGGACAGAGCCTGACTGACTAGAGAGGGACAGAGCCTGACTGACTAGAGAGGGACAGAGCCTGACTAGAGAGGGACAGAGCCTGACTGACTAGAGAGGGACAGAGCCTGACTAGAGAGGGACAGAGCCTGACTGACTAGAGAGGGACAGAGCCTGACTAGAGAGGGACAGAGCCTGACTGACTAGAGAGGGACAGAGCCTGACTAGAGAGGGACAGAGCCTGACTAGAGAGGGACAGAGCCTGACTAGAGAGGGACAGAGCCTGACTGACTAGAGAGGGACAGAGCCTGACTGACTAGAGAGGGACAGAGCCTGACTGACTAGAGAGGGACAGAGCCTGACTGACTAGAGAGGGACAGAGCCTGACTAGAGAGGGACAGAGCCTGACTCAGAGAGGGACAGAGCCTGACTGACTAGAGAGGGACAGAGCCTGACTAGAGAGGGACAGAGCCTGACTAGAGAGGGACAGAGCCTGACTAGAGAGGGACAGAGCCTGACTAGAGAGGGACAGAGCCTGACTGACTAGAGAGGGACAGAGCCTGACTAGAGAGGGACAGAGCCTGACTGACTAGAGAGGGACAGAGCCTGACTACAGAGAGGGACAGAGCTGACTAGAGAGGGACAGAGCCTGACTGACTAGAGAGGGACAGAGCCGACTAGAGAGGGACAGAGCCTGACTAGAGAGGGACAGAGCCTGACTAGAGAGGGACAGAGCCTGACTGACTAGAGAGGGACAGAGCCTGACTGACTAGAGAGGGACAGAGCCTGACTAGAGAGGGACAGAGCCTGACTAGAGAGGGACAGAGCCTGACTGACTAGAGAGGGACAGAGCCTGACTGACTAGAGAGGGACAGAGCCTGACTAGAGAGGGACAGAGCCTGACTAGAGAGGGACAGAGCCTGACTGACTAGAGAGGGACAGAGCCTGACTAGAGAGGGACAGAGCCCTGACTAGAGAGGGACAGAGCCTGACTGACTAGAGAGGGACAGAGCCGACTAGAGAGGGACAGAGCCTGACTGACTAGAGAGGGACAGAGCCTGACTGACTAGAGAGGGACAGAGCCGCTGACAGAGAGGACAGAGCCTGACTGACTAGGAGAGGGACAGAGCCTGACTGACTAGAGAGGGACAGAGCCTGACTAGAGAGGGACAGAGCCTGACTGACTAGAGAGGGACAGAGCCTGACTAGAGAGGGACAGAGCCTGACTGACTAGAGAGGGACAGAGCCTGACTGACTAGAGAGGGACAGAGCTGACGACTAGAGAGGGACAGAGCCGACTTAGAGAGGGACAGAGCTGACTGACTAGAGAGGGACAGAGCCTGACTAGAGAGGGACAGAGCCTGACTGACTAGAGAGGGACAGAGCCTGACTGACTAGAGAGGGACAGAGCCTGACTGACTAGAGAGGGACAGAGCCTGACTAGAGAGGGACAGAGCCTGACTAGAGAGGGACAGAGCCTGACTGACTAGAGAGGGACAGAGCCTGACTAGAGAGGGACAGAGCCTGACTGACTAGAGAGGGACAGAGCCTGACTAGAGAGGGACAGAGCCTGACTGACTAGAGAGGGACAGAGCCTGACTAGAGAGGGACAGAGCCTGACTAGAGAGGGACAGAGCCTGACTAGAGAGGGACAGAGCCTGACTAGAGAGGGACAGAGCCTGACTAGAGAGGGACAGAGCCTGACTGACTAGAGAGGGACAGAGCCTGACTAGAGAGGGACAGAGCCTGACTGACTAGAGAGGGACAGAGCCTGACTGACTAGAGAGGGACAGAGCCTGACTGACTAGAGAGGGACAGAGCCTGACTAGAGAGGGACAGAGCCTGACTAGAGAGGGACAGAGCCTGACTGACTAGAGAGGGACAGAGCCTGACTGACTAGAGAGGGACAGAGCCTGACTAGAGAGGGACAGAGCCGACTGACAGAGAGGGACAGAGCCCTGACTAGAGAGGGACAGAGCCTGACTGACTAGAGAGGGACAGAGCCTGACTAGAGAGGGACAGAGCCTGACTAGAGAGGGACAGAGCCTGACTAGAGAGGGACAGAGCCTGACTAGAGAGGGACAGAGCCTGACTAGAGAGGGACAGAGCCTGACTAGAGAGGGACAGAGCCTGACTAGAGAGGGACAGAGCCGACTGACTAGAGAGGGACAGAGCACTGACTAGAGAGGGACAGAGCCTGACAGAGAGAGGACAGAGCCGACTGACTAGAGAGGGACAGAGCTGACTGACTAGAGAGGGACAGAGCCTGACGACTAGAGAGGGACAGAGCCTGACGACTAGAGAGGGACAGAGCCTGACTGACTAGAGAGGGACAGAGCCTGACTGACTAGAGAGGGACAGAGCCTGACTAGAGAGGGACAGAGCCTGACTGACTAGAGAGGGACAGAGCCGACGACTAGAGAGGGACAGAGCCGACTGACTAGAGAGGGACAGAGCCTGACTAGAGAGGGACAGAGCCTGACTGACTAGAGAGGGACAGAGCCTGACTGACTAGAGAGGGACAGAGCCTGACTGACTAGAGAGGGACAGAGCCTGACTGACTAGAGAGGGACAGAGCCTGACTAGAGAGGGACAGAGCCTGACTAGAGAGGGACAGAGCCTGACTGACTAGAGAGGGACAGAGCCTGACTGACTAGAGAGGGACAGAGCCTGACTGACTAGAGAGGGACAGAGCCTGACTAGAGAGGGACAGAGCCTGACTGACTAGAGAGGGACAGAGCCTGACTGACTAGAGAGGGACAGAGCCTGACTAGAGAGGACAGAGCCGACTAGAGAGGGACAGAGCTGACTGACTAGAGAGGGACAGAGGACACTAGAGAGGGACAGAGCCTGACTGACTAGAGAGGGACAGAGCCTGACTGACTAGAGAGGGACAGAGCCTGACTGACTAGAGAGGGACAGAGCCTGACTGACTAGAGAGGGACAGAGCCTGACTAGAGAGGGACAGAGCCTGACTAGAGAGGGACAGAGCCTGACTAGAGAGGGACAGAGCCTGACTAGAGAGGGACAGAGCCTGACTGACTAGAGAGGGACAGAGCGACTAGAGAGGGACAGAGCCTGACTAGAGAGGACAGAGCCTGACTGACTAGAGAGGACAGAGCCGACTGAGAGAGGGACAGAGCCGACTGACTAGAGAGGGACAGAGCCTGACAGAGAGGGACAGAGCCTGACTAGAGAGGGACAGAGCCGACTAGAGAGGGACAGAGCCTGACTGACTAGAGAGGGACAGAGCCTGACTAGAGAGGGACAGAGCCTGACTGACTAGAGAGGGACAGAGCCTGACTAGAGAGGGACAGAGCCGACTGACTAGAGAGGGACAGAGCGACGATAGAGAGGGACAGAGCCTGACAGAGAGGGACAGAGCCGACTACAGAGAGGGACAGAGCCTGATGACTAGAGAGGGACAGAGCCGACTGACAGAGAGGGACAGAGCCTGACTGACTAGAGAGGGACAGAGCGAAGAGAGGGACAGACTGAAAAAGACAAGTGAGAGAGGGACAGAGGATAGAGAGGGACAGAGAGACAGAGAGGGAAGAGCGACGAGACTAGAGAGGGACAGACGAAGAGAGGGACAGAGCTGACTGATAGAGAGGGACAGAGCCTGACTAGAGAGGGACAGAGCCGACGACTAGAGAGGAAGAGGACTAGAGAGGGACAGAGGATAGAGAGGACAGAGCACGACTAGAGAGGGACAGAGCCGACTGACTAGAGAGGGACAGAGCCTGACTAGAGGGACAGAGCCGAAGAAGGGAAAGACTAGAGAGGGACAGAGCCTGATGACTAGAGAGGGAAGAGATGACTAGAGAGGGACAGAGCCGGATGACTAGAGAGGGACAGAGCCTGACGGACTAGAGAGGGACAGAGCCTGACTAGAGAGGGACAGAGACTGACTAGAGAGGGACAAGCCTGACTGACTAGAGAGGGACAGAGCCACGACTAGAGAGGGACAGAGCCGACTAGAGAGGGACAGAGCCTGATAGAGAGGGACAGAGCCGACTAGAGAGGGACAGAGCCTGACTAGAGAGGGACAGAGCCTGACTGACTAGAGAGGGACAGAGCCGACTGACTAGAGAGGGACAGAGCCGACTAGAGAGGGACAGAGCCATGACTAGAGAGGACAGAGGATGACAGAGGGAAGAGAGAAGAGAGGGAAGAGCTGACTGACAGAGAGGGACAGAGCCTGATAGAGAGGACAGAGTGATAGAGAGGAAGAGCCTGATAGAGAGGGACAGAGCATGACTAGAGAGGGACAGAGCCACGATAGAGAGGGACAGAGCCGATCAGAGAGGACAGAGGACTGACTAGAGAGGGACAAGCCACTGATAGAGAGGACAGAGTGACAAGAGACAGGACAAGAAGGACAGAGGACTGACTAGAGAGGGACAGAGCCTGACGACTAGAGAGGACAGAGCCGCTAGAGAGGGACAGAGCTGAAGAGAGGGAAGAGCATGAGAGGGACAGAGCGAAGAGAGGACAGAGCGACTGACTAGAGAGGGACAGAGCCTGAAGAGAGGACAGAGCGAAGAGAGGGAAGAGAGACGATAGAGAGGGACAGAGCGAAGAGAGGGACAATGACAGAGAGGGAAGAGCCTGACTGATAGAGAGGGAAGAGCCGATGACTAGAGGGACAGAGTGAAGAGAGGACAGAGCCGACAGAGAGGGAAAGGATAGAGGGACAGAGGATAGAGAGGGACAGAGCCTGAAGAAGGGACAGAGCCTGAAGAGAGGGACAACGAAGAGGGAGAGATGACAGAGAGGGACAGAGGATAGAGAGGGACAGAGCGACTGACTAAGAGGGAAGAAAGAGAGAGGAAAAGGAAAGACTGACTAGAGAGGGACAGAGCCCCGACTACTAGAGAGGACAGAGCCTGATAGAGAGGGAAGACGACTAGAAAGGACAGAGGAAGAGAGGGACAGAGGATGACGAGAGGGACAGAGAAGAGAGGACAGAGGACAGAGAGGAAGAGCGACTGACCAGAGAGGGACAGAGCGACGACTAGAGAGGGACAGAGGACTGACTAGAGAGGGACAGAGCGACTAGAGAGGACAGAGTGAGACTAGAGAGGGACAAGCCTGACACGAGAGGGACAGAGCTGACTGACTAGAGAGGGAAGAGCCGACTGATAGGAGGGACAGAGGACGACTAGAGAGGGACAGAGCTGACTAGAGAGGACAGAGCGACTGACTAGAGAGGGACAGAGCTGACTAGAGAGGACAGAGGAAGAGAGGGAAAGGATCAGAGAGGACAGAGACTAGAGAGACAGAGCCTGATAGAGAGGGACAGAGCCGACTGACTAGAGAGGGACAGAGCCGACTGACTAGAGAGGGACAGAGCCGACTGACTAGAGAGGGACAGAGCCTGACTGACAGAGAGGACAGAGACTGAAGAGAGGGACAAGACAGAGAGGGACAGAACGCAGAGAGGGACAGAGCGACCAGAGAGGGACAGAGCCTGACTAGAGAGGGACAGAGCCACTGACTAGAGAGGGACAGGAGCCTGACTGAAGAGAGGGACAGAGCCTGAGACTAGAGAGGGACAGAGTGACTAGAGGGGACAGACCACCAGAGAGGGACAGAGCCTGACTAGAGAGGGACAGAGCCGACGACTAGAGAGGGAAGAGCTGACTGACTAGAGAGAGGACAGAGCGACTACAGAGAGGACAGAGCCTGACTGACTAGAGAGGACAGAGCCTGACTGAAGAGAGGGACAGACGACAAGAGGCGACAGAGCGAAGAGGGGAAAGAAAGAGGGAAGAGACTGACTAGAGAGGGAAGAGGACTAGAGAGGGAAGAGCTGACTGACTAGAGAGGGACAGAGAAGAGAGGGACAAGCACGAAGAGAGGGACAGAGGACACAGAGAGGGATAGAGGATCAGAGAGGGACAGAGCCTGACTGACTAGAGAGGGACAGAGCCTGACCAGAGAGGGACAGAGCCTGACTAGAGAGGGACAGAGACGAAGAGAGGGAAGAGTGACTAGAGAGGGACAGAGCCTGACTAGAGAGGGACAGAGCGATAGAGAGGGAAGAGCCGACTGATAGAGAGGGACAGAGCGAAGAGGGACAAAGAGAGGACAGAGCGCGACTAGAGAGGGACAGAGCCTGACTGCTAGAGAGGGAAGAGCGATGACTAGAGAGGGACAGAGCCTGACTGACTAGAGAGGGACAGAGCCGACTGAGAGGGACAGAGCTGAAGAGAGGGACAGAGCCTGACTGACTAGAGAGGGACAGAGCGACTGATAGAGAGGGACAGGCACAAGACAGAGGATAGGAGCAGAGCCGAAAGAGAGGGACAGAGCCACAAGCGAAGAGAGGGAAAGCCTGAGGGAAGAGACTGATAGAGAGGAAGAGCCGACGAAGAGAGGACAGAGCCGACTAGAGAGGGACAGAGCCGACTGACCAGAGAGGACAGAACAGCTGACTAGAGAGGGACAGAGCCTGAGAGAGGACAGAGCCACTGACCAGAGAGAGACAGAGCCTCGACTAAAGGACAGAGCCGACTGACTAGAGAGGACAAGAGATAGAGAGGACAGAGAAGAGAGAGAGCGAAGAGAAGAGCCGAACAGAGGACAATGAAGAGAACAGAGCCGACTGACCAGAGAGACAGAGCGACAGAGAGGACAGAGCCCGACTGACTAGAGAGGACAGAGCCTGACAGAGAGGGAAGAGCCGACAAGGACAACCGACTGACTAGAGAGGGACAGACCGACACAGAGAGGGACAGAGCCGACTAGAGAGGGACAGAGACGACTAGAGAGACAGAGCTGACGACAGAGAGGACAGAGCCTGACTTAGAGAGGGACAGAGCTGACTAGAGAGGACAGAGGACGCTAGAGAGGACAGAGACTGACAGAGAGGACAGAGCGACGACTAGAGAGGGACAGAGCTGACTAGAGAGGGAAGAGCTATCGAGAGGGACAGAGCCGACTGACTAGAGAGGAAGAGCCGCGAAGAGAGGGACAGAGCTACTAGAGAGGGACAGAGCTGACTAGAGAGGGACAGAGCCGACTGACTAGAGAGGACAGAGGACTAGAGAGGGACAGAGCCGACAGAGAGGACAGGCGACAGAGAGGACGAGACTAGAGAGGACGAGGAAGAGAGAAGAGCGAAGAGAGGGACAGAGCCGACTGACTAGAGAGGGACAAGCCGATAGAGAGGAAGAGGACTAGAGGGACAGAGCTGACTGACAGAGAGGGACAGAGCGACTGAGAGAGGGACAGAGCGATAGAGAGGGACAGAGCCTGAGACTAGAGAGGGACAGAGACAGAGAGAAAGATAGAGAGGGACAGAGTGAAGAGAGGACAGAGTGATGACTAGAGACTAAAGGGACAGAGCTGAGACTAGAGAGGGACAGAGCCGAACAGAGAGGGACAGAGCCGACTAGAGAGGGACAGAGCTGACCAAGAGGACAGAGCCGACAGAGAGGGACAGAGGACAGAGAGGACAGAAAGAGAGGGACAGAGGATAGAGAGGACAGAGCCGACTGACTAGAGAGGGACAGAGCTGACTAGAGAGGACAGAGCCGACTAAGAGGGACAGAGCCGACTGACTAGAGAGGGACAGAGCCTGACAGAGAGGGACAGAGCCTGACGACTAGAGAGGACAGAGTAGAAGAGAGGGAAGAGCTGACTAGAGAGGACAGACGACTGACTAGAGAGGGACAGAGCGACTGACTAGAGAGGGACAGAGCACGACTAGAGAGGGACAGACGACTAGAGAGGACAGAGGAAGAGAGACAGAGCCGATCAGAGAGGACAGAGTGACTAGAGAGGGACAGAGACTGACTAGAGAGGGACAGAGCCGACGAAGAGAGGGACAGACCGACAGAAGGACAGAGTGACTGACAGAGAGGGACAGAGCCGATAGAGAGGGACAGAGCTGAAGAGAGGACAGAGGACTGAAGAGAGGACAGAGCTGAAGAGAGGGACAGAGCCTATGAGAGGGAAGAGCCTGACTGACTAGAGAGGGACAGAGCTGACTAGAGAGGGACAGAGCCCGAAGAGAGGGACAGAGTGACTAGAGAGGGACAGAGTGACGACAGAGAGGGACAGAGCCGACTCAGAGAGGGACAGAGCCCGACTGACTAGAGAGGGACAGAGCCAGACTAGAGAGGAAGAATGATAGAGGGGACAGAGGACTGAAAGAGGGAAGAGCCACATAGAGAGGGAAGACGACTGACTAGAGAGGGACAGAGCTGACAGAGAGGGATAGAGCCTGACTGACTAGAGAGGAAGAGTGACAGAGAGGGACAGAGCTGATAGAGAGAAGAGCGACAGAGAGGGACAGAGCTGACCAGAGAGGGACAGAGCCGACGACTAGAGAGGGACAGAGCCTGAAGAGAGGGACAGAGCACTGACTAGAGAGGGACAGAGCCGACTGATAGAGAGGGACAAGCCGACGACTAGAGAGGGACAGAGGATAGAGAGGACAGAGAATAGAGAGGGAAGAGGACAGAGAGGGACAGAGCCGATGACTAGAGAGGACAGAGCTGACTAGAGAGGGACAGAGCCTGAAGAGAGGGACAAGCTGACTGACTAGAGAGGACAGAGCCGACTGACTAGAGAGGGACAGAGCCTGACTGACTAGAGAGGGACAGAGCGACTAGAGAGGGACAGAGCTGACGACTAGAGAGGACAGACCGAAGAGAGGGACAAGCCACTGACTAGAGAGGGACAGAGCTGATAGAGAGGGACAAGCGAGACTAGAGAGGGACAGAGTGACTGACTAGAGAGGGACAGAGCCGACTGACTAGAGAGGACAGAGCCGACTAGAGAGGGACAGAGCCCGACTGACTAGAGAGGGACAGAGCGAAGAGAGGGACAGAGCCCGACTGACTAGAGAGGGACAGAGCTGAAGAGAGGGACAGAGCGACCAGAGAGGGACAGAGTGACTGACTAGAGAGGGACAGAGCCTGACTGACTAGAGAGGGACAGAGCCCGACCAGAGAGGGACAGAGCCGACTAGAGAGAGACAGACCTGACGACAGAGAGGGACAGAGCCGACTAGAGAGGGACAGAGTGACTAGAGAGGACAGAGCGACTAGAGAGGGACAGAGCCTGACTGACTAGAGAGGGACAGAGCTGACTAGAGAGGGACAGAGCCGATACAGAGAGGGACAGAGCCTGACTAGAGAGGGACAGAGCCTGACTAAGAGGACAGAGCCTGACTAGAGAGGGACAGAGCCTGACTGACTAGAGAGGGACAGAGCCGACTAGAGAGGGACGAGACGACTAGAGAGGGACAGAGCCTGACAGAGAGGGACAGAGCCCGACTGACAAGAGAGGGACAGAGCCTGACTAGAGAGGGACAGACGATAGAGAACAGAGCCACTGACTAGAGAGGGACAGAGCCGACGACTAGAGAGGACAGAGCACCGACTAGAGAGGGACAGAGCGACTGATAGAGAGGAAGAGCCGAAGAGAGGGAAGAGCGAGAGAGGGACAGAGGACAAAGACAGAGAGGGACAGAGCGATAGAGAGGGACAGAGCTGACTCTGAGAGGGACAGAGCCGACTAGAGAGGGACAGAGCCGACTGACTAGAGAGGGACAGAGCCGACTGACTAGAGAGGGACAGAGCCTGCGACTAGAGAGGGACAGAGCCAACTGAGAGGGACAGAGCCGGAAGAGAGGGAAGAGCACGATAGAGAGGGACAGAGCCCGACACCAGAAGGGACAGAGCCGAGATAGAGAGGGACAGAGTGAAAGAGGACAGAGCGATGACTAGAGAGGACAGAGCTGACTAGAGAGGGACAGAGCCGACGACTAGAGAGGACAGAGCCTGACAGAGAGGACAGACTGACGAGAGAGGGACAGAGCCTGACTAGAGAGGGACAGAGCCGACGACTAGAGAGGACAGACGACTAGAGAGGGACAGACTGATAGAGAGAGAAGAGCTGATGAAGAGAGGGAAAGAGCTGAAGAGAGGGACAGACCCGACTGACTAGAGAGGACAGAGCCTGACTGACTAGAGAGGGACAGAGCCTGACTAGAGAGGGACAGAGCCTGACTAGAGAGGGACAGAGCCTGACTAGAGAGGGACAGAGCCTGACTAGAGAGGGACAGAGCCTGACTAGAGAGGGACAGAGCCTGACGACTAGAGAGGGACAGAGCCTGACTAGAGAGGGACAGAGCCTGACTGATAGAGAGGGACAGAGCCTGACTAGAGAGGGACAGAGCCGACTAGAGAGGAGACAGAGCCTGACTACAGAGAGGGACAGAGCCGACACTAGAGAGGACAGAGCCGACTAGAGAGGGACAGAGCCGACGACTAGAGAGGGACAGAGCCTGACAGAGAGGGACAGAGCCTGACTAGAGAGGGACAGAGCCTGACTAGAGAGGGACAGAGCGCTGACTAGAGAGGACAGAGCCTGACTAGAGAGGGACAGAGCCTGACAGATCTAGAGAGGGACAGAGCCTGACTAGAGAGGGACAGAGCCTGACTGACTAGAGAGGGACAGAGCCTGACTAGAGAGGGACAGAGCCCGACTGACTAGAGAGGGACAGAGCCTGACTGACTAGAGAGGGACAGAGCCTGACTAGAGAGGGACAACCTGACTACTAGAGAGGGACAGAGCCCGACTGAGAGAGGACAGAGCGACTAGAGAGGGACAGAGCCTGACTAGAGAGGGACAGAGCCTGACTAGAGAGGGACAGAGCCGACTAGAGAGGGACAGAGCCTGACTGACTAGAGAGGGACAGAGCCTGATAGAGAGGGACAGAGCCTGACTGACTAGAGAGGGACAGACCTGACTAGAGAGAAGGAAGACAGAGAGGGACAGAGCTGGACTGACTAGAGAGGGACAGAGCCTGACTGACTAGAGAGGGACAGAGCCTGACTAGAGAGGGACAGAGCCTGACTAGAGAGGACAGAGCCGACTAGAGAGGGACAGAGCCCGACTAGAGAGGGACAGAGCGACTAGAGAGGGACAGAGCTGACGACTAGAGAGGGACAGAGCTACTGACTAGAGAGGACAGAGCCTGATGACTAGAGAGGGACAGAGCCTGACTAGAGAGGGACAGAGCCTGACTAGAGAGGGACAGAGCTGACTAGAGAGGGACAGAGCCGAAGGGACCGACTAGAGAGAGGGACAGAGCTGAAGAGAGGGACAGAGCCCGACGACTAGAGAGGGACAGAGCCTGACTAGAGAGGGACAGACCGGACGACTAGAGAGGGACAGAGCCCACTAGAAGGGACAGACCTGACACTAGAGAGGACAGAGCCTGACTGACTAGAGAGGGACAGAGCCGACTAGAGAGGGACAGAGCCTGACTGACTAGAGAGGGACAGAGCCTGACTAGAGAGGGACAGAGCCGACTAGAGAGGGACAGAGGACTAGAGAGGGACAGAGCCTGACTGACTAGAGAGGGACAGAGCCGACTGACTAGAGAGGGACAGAGCCGACTAGAGAGGGACAGAGCTGGACTAGAGAGGGACAGAGCCACTGACTAGAGAGGGACAGAGCCTGAGGACTAGAGAGGGACAGAGCCGACTAGAGAGGGACAGACCTGACTGACTAGAGAGGGACAGACTGACTGACTAGAGAGGGACAGAGCGACTGACTAGAGAGGGACAGAGCCTGACTAGAGAGGGACAGAGCCTGACTAGAGAGGACAGAGCCTGACTAGAGAGGGACAGAGCCGACGACTAGAGAGGGACAGAGCCCGACTAGAGAGGGACAGAGCTGACTGACTAGAGAGGACAGAGCCGACTGACAGAGAGGGACAGAGCCTGACTAGAGAGGGACAGAGCCGACTGAAGAGAGGACAGAGCCGACTAGAGAGGGACAGAGCGACTGACAGAGAGGGACAGAGCCGACTAGAGAGGACAGAGCCTGACTGAAGAGAGGGACAGAGCGACTGACTAGAGAGGACAGAGCTGACTAGAGAGGGACAGACCTGACTAGAGAGGGACAGAGCGACTAGAGAGGGACAGAGCCTGACTAGAGAGGGACAGAGCCGACAGAGAGGGACAGAGCCTACTGATAGAGAGGGACAGAGCCTGACTAGAGAGGGACAGAGCCTGACTAGAGAGGGACAGAGCCTGACTGACTAGAGAGGGACAGAGCAAATATATCCTGTACTTGTAAATAGCTTTTTTAAATAGCTTGTTATTTTCTTATCAGGGATTTTATTTGAATGCATATACAACTGATCTCAAGTTCCTACACCAGAACATTCATTTTGCCTTTACTCTACTTTGCCTAAAGGTTACTTTATTAAACTACTTGTGGATATTATTTATTTATTTGACATTTTGCAAGACGGAAAGATGCACCATCTAGTTTTCAAGAGTGTCCCAAAAAAAACCAGCAAATGCCAAAACAACAACAAAATTGGCACTGTCCCAATACTGTTGGAGCTCGCTGTATCAATACGCCTTCCGAAAGAGAATTCAACTGTTGGAGCTCGCTGTATCGATATGCCTTCCGAAAGAGAATTCAACTGTTGGAGCTCGCTGTATCAATATGCCTTCCGAAAGAGAATTCAACTGTTGGAGCTCGCTGTATCGATATGCCTTCCGAAAGAGAATTCAACTGTTGGAGCTCGCTGTATCAATATGCCTTCCGAAAGAGAATTCAACTGTTGGAGCTCGCTGTATCGATATGCCTTCCGAAAGAGAATTCAACTGTTGGAGGTCGCTGTATCAATATGCCTTCCGAAAGAGAATTCAACTGTTGGAGCTCGCTGTATCAATATGCCTTCCGAAAGAGAATTCAACTGTTGGAGCTCGCTGTATCAATATGCCTTCCGAAAGAGAATTAACTGTTGGAGCTCGCTGTATCAATATGCCTTCCGAAAGAGAATTCAACTGTTGGAGCTCGCTGTATCAATATGCCTTCCGAAAGAGAATTCAACTGTTGGAGCTCGCTGTATCAATATGCCTTCCAAAAGAGAATTCAACTGTTGGAGGTCGCTGTATCAATATGCCTTCCGAAAGAGAATTCAACTGTTGGAGCTCGCTGTATCAATATGCCTTCCGAAAGAGAATTCAACTGTTGGAGCTCGCTGTATCAATATGCCTTCCGAAAGAGAATTCAACTGTTGGAGCTCGCTGTATCAATATGCCTTCCGAAAGAGAATTCAACTGTTGGAGCTCGCTCTATCAATATGCCTTCCGAAAGAGAATTCAACTGTTGGAGCTCGCTGTATCAATACACCTTCCGAAAGAGAATTCAGACCCAGGTACTTCAAACAATCAATGCTTTCAAGCATTGTTCCATCACTTGCATGAATTTACACATTTCCAGCTGTGGAGTTTATTCTTTGCCGTGTACCAAACAGCAGGATATAGGACTCTGTTTGATTTAAAACCAAATTATTTACCTGAAACCATTTTTGTAAAGTGTTAAAATCATCTTGGAGAGTTGCTTGTATCTGCAAAATATTTGAACCTGATGTATAGAGCACTGTATCATCTGTGTATAAGTGAACAGGTGTATTCTGATTATATATATATATATATATATATATATATATATATATATATATATTATAGGCAATTAATTTATGAATACAGAGAAAAGAAGGGGGGTCAATACTGAGCCTTGAGGAACACCTCTACTAAGTCCAAGAAGTTGCGTTTTCTGTGAACACATTGTTTTCTATGCTAAGATGCATGGAACCGGTTTAGGAATCTGTTAGCAAAACCAATGTTTTGAAGTTTTCCTGCTAAGATAGAATGATCAATTAAATTAAATGCTTTTGATAACTACAGTGGGGAAAAAAGTATTTAGTAAGCCACCAATGTGCAAGTTATCCCATTAAAAAGATGAGAGAGGCCGTAATTTTCATATAGGTCAGATCAACTATGATAGACAAATTGAGATTTTTTTTCAAAAATAATTTAGGATTTTAATGAATATATTTGCAAATTATGGTGGAAAATAAGTATTTGGTCACCCACAAACAAGCAAGATTTCTGGCTCTCACAGACCTGTAACTCCCTTTAAGAGGGTCCTCCACTAGTTATGTATTAATGGCAACGTTTGAACTTGTTATCAGTATAAAAGACACCTGTCACAACCTCAAACAGTACACTCCAAACTCCACTAGCAAGACCAAAGAGTGTAAAGGAACCAGAAACAAAAATTGTAGACCTGCACCAGGCTGGGAAGACTGAATCTGCAATAGGTAAGCAGCTTGGATTGAAGAAATCAACTGTGGGAGCAATTATTAGGAAATGGAAGACATACAAGACCACTGATAATCTCCTCGATCTGGGGCTCCACGCAAGATCTCACCCCGTGGGGTCAAAATGATCACAAGAACGGAGAGCAAAAATCAAACACACAGGGGGATAGGAATGACTGCAGAGAGCTGGGACCAAACAAAAAACATCAGTAACACACTAACTGCCAGGGACCAAACGCAGTGCCAGACGGGTCCCTCGTTAAGCAGACATGTAGGCCCGTCTGAAGTTTGCTAGAGTGCATTTGGATGATCCAAAGAGAGGATTGGGAGAATGTATATGGTTAGATGAAACCAAACCAACTCATGTGTTGGAGGACAAAGAATGCTGAGTTGCATCCAAAGAACACCATACCTACTGTGAAGCATGGGGGGGGGAAACATCATGCTTGGGGGCTGTTTTTCTGCAAAGGGATCAGGACGACTGATCGTGTAAAGGAAAGAATGAATGGGGCATGTATCGGGAGATTTTGAGGAAATCATCAGCAAGGAATTGAAGATGAAATGTGGTGGGTCTTTCAGCATGACAATGATCCCAAACAAGGGGCAACAAGGAGGGTCGCAACAAGCTCAAGGCGAGGTAGAGTCCAGATCTCAACCCCATAGAAAATTTTTGGAGGGAGTTGAAAGTCCATGTTGCCCAGGACAGCCCCAAAACATCACTGCTCTAGAGGAGATATGATGGAGGAATGGACCAAAATACCAGCAACAGTGTGGGAAAACCTTGTGAAGACTTACAGAAAACGTTTGATGTCATTGCAATAAAGGAATAAAAAAGTATTGAGAAATTTTGTTATTGACCAAATACTATTTTCCACCATAATTTGCAAATAAAGATTAAAAATCCAAAGTGATTTTCTGGATTTTTTTTTATTTTTATCATATGAACCTATGATGAAAATTACAAGCCTCTCTCATCTTTTTAAGTGGGAGATCTTGCACAATTGGTGGCTGACTAAATACTTTTTTTCCCCACTGTAAATTACGATGGCAGCAGTTAGTTTGCCTTGGTCAGACGAAGGATTTATATCATCAGTAAGTTTCACTAATGCTGTTGTGGTAGACTGGTTGTGGCTAAAGCCAGATCGAAAGGGTGATATTAAATTACCTTTATCTAAGTACTGATACATTTGGGAATGTATTAATTTCTAAAAAGATGTTTCGCTATTGAACAGATTACTGGTATTAGTAATTATATAATTATAATTGTATTAGTGGATAGATGGGACCTTGAGTATAGAAATGAGATATACAGACCTTTAGATACAATAGAATGTAAAACACAATGTAAAGATTACCTTGAGAATGCATCATCGAGGTCATCCTCCACTTCCTGTGAATAGAAACAGTACCAAGAGACTGTACTGCAGTATGCATCAATGTGCAGGCGATATAACCTACACTACTGTAGAAACCAGTATCTATTGCGTACACCTCCTCAGTGTATCAGCAACAATTTGTCATTACCTTCGATATAGCTTCAGTTATATACTGAAGTGATGCTTTTTTTTTTTTGATTAAGTGAATTACCAAGCGCTGCATAGATGTATCCCAGCTCAGACCGTTTTCAATTTATATCTGTATATCAATATTTAACATCAATATTTGTTTGTCAATAATATTCTACTGGTTTGTGGCGCTGACAAATTGTGCATATTTTTTATGGATTTACCAAGATTCCAATCAGTAGAGAAAAAGAAGACGTGCATCAGATGAGGTGGAGTATTTAACCCATTAGAGTAGGCAGGACTTGGTCTATGGTAGCATTCACAGGGAAAGGCTGCCATCTAGTGGTGAGTATACGCCAACACAGCTGCATAATGGTAACTGCTCTTGTGTTTGGAGTAAGGGGTTGGTAAACCTGGTCCTGGAGTGCTGCAGGCACTTCATGTTTATCATTTAACCAACATGGAAGGCCAGGTGTGTTGAATTTAGCCAATCACTGAACGGATCAATTAGCTCAGTTGGTCAGGTGTGGTGCCTAGTTGGGACAAAATCCTGCGGTACCTGCGGCACACCAGCAAGGGTTGTCCACCCATGAAGTAGAATATGCACCTTACAGGGTACAATATCATAACGTGATGTTTAGGATTTGTGAAGCGTAAACTAGTACTTATGGGCGCCCTCTATCCCTTAACAATGTTATGGTATATGAATATTTAAAAAAAGATCCCCTTGCACTACAGCATGTAAGAAAAAAGAGCATTGCTCCGTAGTTTCAACAATGATTTAAAGCCTATAGCAGCAGAGGAGGATATCCATCTCAACTACACTGGAGGTCTTCCATCTCAACTATACTGGAGGTCTTCCATCTCAACTACACTGGGGGTCTTCCATCTCAACTATACTGGAGGTCTTCCATCTCAACTACACTGGAGGTCTTCCATCTCAACTACACTGGAGGTCTTCCATCTCAACTATACTGGAGGTCTTCCATCTCAACTACACTGGAGGTCTTCCATCTCAACTACACTGGAGGTCTTCCATCTCAACTACACTGGAGGTCTTCCATCTCAACTACACTGGAGGTCTTCCATGTCAACT